>NC_141904.1:44096666-44403333 GCF_057802395.1 Ceratotherium simum simum
AAATTCAGTAAAGTTGCAGGATACAAAATTAACATACAAAAATCAGTACTGTTTCTATACACAAACAATGAATTATCTAAAAAAGAAAAAAAGAAAATCTCATTAACAATAGCATCAAATCAATAAAATTCTTAGAAGTAAATTTAACCAAGGAGGTGAAAGATCTCTACTTTGAAAATTACAAGATATTGATGAAAGAAATCATAGAAGACACAAATAAATGGAAAAGTATCCTGTGCTTATGGATTGGAAGAATTAATATTGTCAAAATGTCCATACTACCAAAAGCTATCTACAGATTCAATGTAATCTCTATCAAAATTCCAATGGCATTTTTTTTTTTACTTCTGTAAAATTTATGGAACCATAAAAGACCCCAAATAGCCAAAGCAAGCCTGAGAAATAAGAAAAAAGTGGGAGGCATCACACATCCTGATTTCATGCTAACTATAAGTTTATAGCAATCAAAACAGTGTGGTACTAGCATAAAAACAGACAAATAGATCAATTAAACAGAATCAAGAGCCCAGAAATAAACCCAAGCATATATGGTCAACTAATATTTGACAAGGGAGCAAGAATACTCAATGGAGAATAGACAGTTTCTTCAATAAATGGTGGTAAAATTGGATATTCACATGTAAAAGAATGAAACTAGATCCCTATCCCACACTACTCACAAAACTTAACTCAAAATGGATTTAAAGACTAAATGTAAGATCTGAAACCATAAAACTCCTAGAAGAAAACATAGGGAAAAAACCTCCCTGACATGGATTTTGGCAATGTTTTTCTGGGCATGATACCTAAAGCACATGCAACAAAATCAAAAATAAACAACTGTGACTACATCAAACTAAAAAGCTCCTGCACAGCAAAAGAAACAGTCAACAAAGTGAAAAGACAACCCATGAAATGATTAAAAATATTTGCAAACCATATATGTGATAAGGGTTTAATATCCAAAATATAAACTCATACAACTCAATAGCAAAATAATAATAATAATAATAATCCAATCAAAAAATGGACAAAAGACCTGAATAGACATTTTTCCAAAGAAGATATACAAAAGGCCAACAGGTAAATTAAAAGATGCTCAACATCACTAGTCATTAGAGAAATACAAATCAAAACCACAGGGAGATATCACCTCATGCCTGTTAGAATGGCCATCATCCAAAAGACAAGAAATAACAAATGCTGGGGTGGATGTGGAGAAAAGGGAACCCTTGCGCACTGTTGGTGGGATTGTAAATTGGTACAGCCACTGTGGAAAACAGTACAGAAGATCCTCAAAAAATTAAAACTAGAACTACCGTATGATCCAGCAATTCCATTTCTGGGAATATATCCAAGGAAACGAAAACACTAACTCAAAAAGATATCTGCATTCCTATGTTCATAGCAGCATTATTTACAATGGCTGAGACATGGAAACAACCTAAGTGTCCACAGACAGATGAATGGAAAAAGAAGTTGTGAGATATACACACACACACACAATAGACTATTAGTCATAAAAAATGAAGAAATTCTGCCAATTTGTGACAACATAGATGGACTTTGAGGGCATTATGCTAGTGAAACAAATCAGGCAGAGAAAGACTATAAATACTGTATGATCTCACTTATATGTAGAATCCAAAAAAAAAAAAAAAAAACCAAACTCATAGAAAAAGAGATCAGATTTGTGGTTATCAGAGGCAGGGGGTGGAGGGCAGGGGAATTGGAGAAAGGTGCTCACAAGGTACAAACCTCTGGCTATAAGATAAGTAAGTACTATGATGTAATGTACAGCAGGATGACTATAGTTAACACTGCTGTATTATATATAGAAGAGTTAAGACAGTAAATCTTAAGAGTTCTCATCACAAGGAGAAAAATAATTTCTCTTTTTATTTTATCTTTATGAAATGATGGATATTAACTAAACATTGCAGTAATCATTTCACAATATTTGTAAGTCAAACCATTATGCTGCACACCTTAAACTTATACATTGATGTATGTTAATTATATCTCAAACTAGAAAAGAAAGATTAGAATTTTCTGCTTCACTCAATAAGCATCCAATATATTACCAGATTATATTTTCTAAATTCCTGGATGCTGAGCTGCACCATGTGTTATTCTCAAAGTGTATTACCCATAGAGATCAATTTTCTCATAAAATAACTAATGCTTTCACCCCAAGTTACATTACTAAATGCTTCATTTAGATAGAAGCAAGCCTCCAGCAACTCGAAAACATCATATAGAATGATGCTGTCTTCACCTTGAAGTTTAATAGACCAAACACAACCTGAGTTTGAAATCTATCTTCTATTTAACATCTCTTTTAAAATAAAAAGTGCATTAAAAATGAAAAAAAAAACACTAAGGAATTAACACTGGTACATCATTAATAACTAATACAGACTTTATTCAAATTTCACCAGTTTTCCACTAATGTCCTTTTCTGTTCCAGGATCCTATGCTGCATTTAGAATTAATTCATTTTTGCAACATATATTTACTAAGTGTCAACTGTTCTAGATACTTGGCTTATATCAGTGAACAAAACAGACAGAAAAAAGAAAAAAAAACAACCCTGCCCTTGTAGAGTGTATCTTGTAGCAGAGGGAGAAGACAAACAATAAACATAATAAATAATTATATGATATGTTAGAAGGTGACACACGCTGTGGGAGAAAACAGAAGAGGACAAGGTGGTTTGGGAGTGCTGCAATTTTAAACAAGGCAAGTAAGGCACACTTCAGAAGGTGACATTTGAGCAGATTTGAAGGAGGGGAGAGAGACGCATTGATTCTTTTAATATACTACTAGGTTCTGTTAGCCAATTTGTTTTAGGATTGTTGCATCAATGTTCTTAAATGTTATCAACCTATGAGTGACATCCTCACCTGATTTTAGTATCAATTTCACACTAGCCTTGTCCATCCGTTTTATTCCACAAATATATATTGTGCATCTAACTGTTTCTGGGAGATTTGGTAGAACTCACTAATAAAAGGAACTGGGCTTGGTATATTTTTACGAATAAATCTTTAAATATTTTTTGAAAAACATCTTTCTGCTCAGGAATCTACACCTTGACCCAATTTTGGTTATTTCCATTTTCCTAGAAAATCATCTACAATGTACAAGTTTTCAAACATATTTATTTTATTAAAAATCACACATAGCATTCTCTTATACCTTCACAAATCATCTCTGAACCTATTTACCTCATCTTTTACACTGTGTCCTCCCTCTTTCTTATTGATCAGACTCAAAGCTTTGTCTATTTTATTGGTCTTTTCAAGGAATCAGCTTTCCATTTTAATGATCAATCTATATTTTTTGAGTTAGTCACTATGAATGTACACAAATGTCCCATTTCTCTCTCCTAGGTATGCAGTAAGATGGCACTTCCCTGCTCACTTGTAATGAGAGATGACCATGAGACTTGCTTTGGCCAATTAAACTCACTTGGGCAGAAGCTTTAAGGGCCAGTGAGGGCTTCATAGTCCTATGTTTCTCTCTGCCCCTGTGACCAGTGATGGTCCAGATGGTAGAGGCTCCAACAGCCCAGGTCTCAGAAACAGGACACGCAGCAGCGCAACTGGGAGCCCCTTGATGGACACATGGTTTCCAAAGCTTACAAAAATACTAACAACACATCTGGTTCTTAAACTGCTCTGTCAACAGATTTGTACCTGCCACTGATGAGAGCCACTTGATTTCATGAGTCTTATCACCTATGTTTTGCTTGATACAAGAGAAGAGGTTTGCTTTCCAAATACTAATGACCCCAAATTTCTAACTTTCTTAGAAATGCATACTGAAGAGTAGATGTTAATATTTGAAAGTTTCACTGACACCAGCTTAAGAAGATTAATGTGGACGCGATGGTCTGCCACCAATTTCATCTAATTATTCTTACCGTTGGTTGGAAGGAAAGAGTGATTAATAAGCACCAAGATGACATGACATGTTATTCATGATAAAGTAACTAACAATACATAGGAAACCTATTCTCGTGAAGAAAAGAGAAGCTAATAAATCTTTTTTTGGTCCCATTCAATAAAATAACACATACCACTCCTTGTTCAAAGACCAGTCTGTCAGCAAATATAGATCAGTTTTACTGGAGGTAAATCCATTGTTCCTTCAATATACACATTTTTATGGTAAATGCATCTTTTCTATGATGCTCCTGGCAATATTTTTGGCTTTTTGTGAAGCCAATGGTTCAATTTTTCCTTGTACTCATGGGGCGAGTGCCACTTATTGATATAGACATTTCCTTTGGAAGAAAAGCCCAACTTTCCAAATCTCCATTACCCCTAAACACTAAGAACCCAGGATGGGACCCCAGTCGACCAGGTTCTGGGACTGCTGGCCTGAAGGTCCCATAGTCACTGCAGAATGAAGGCCTCTGCCAGCCCCACAACTCAATCTGCAGAGGGGCATAAAGCTAAGGTACACTCCGATTATCAAAAGCCCCCACTAATATTATTACTGGGAGTACTCAGGACAAAATATTTGATGCAGAGCATAAAGAAGAGACCAATAATCCTGTAACCAGACTGGGAGAAATGATTCCTTTTCTATTCTAGCCATTATCAAAAACATTGTTGTTTTTTAGTTTTTTTTGTTGTGGATTTTCAAACCCTTCATAGACTGTGAACTCTGTTCAATATAAAGTGGGGGCTTCATAAAAAGTATATTATGTCACTGTAGTTCTTTACTCTTCCTGCTTGTAGGTATATATGCTTCTTACATAGTATGGAGGAGGGAGGCCGCAGAACAGTAATTATTCCTCCTCAAGATGACGACATGGTTCTCTGGGGGAACTATGACAGCTACTGCTGTGGCCTAGATCATAATTCTCCCCAGAACAAATGCTAAATACATGCAAAGAGCAGTTGAGAAGGTGTAAATATGAATTAAGAATACTTCTATTAACTTCTATCCAATTGAGTTATTTCATTTCTCTTAGCAATTTTAATAAGATTTGTTCTTGCTATTCGTAACCATATTAGCCTATAGGGGATAAATTATGCACTGAAAAATATCATATTTACTTCTTAAAGTCAGAGGAGAGGATTATATGAAGGGAGAAAACATGAGGGTAAATATGTGGGGCCACAATTCCTGGGCACTTCTGGAAGACTAGTGTAAAGAGAAAAGGGAACCACAAGTTTGGTTCAAAGACCATGGGCCAGAACTGGAGGGGAGGGATGATTCTAATTAAAGACTGTGTCCTCATTAGATGCTCCTCTAGGACAGCCCCTCTCCCCAAAAAGGTATGCCTGAGTGCCAGGGTGAAAGGACTGTAACAGAAGGCGAGGTAGAATCTGATGCCTTTTTTTTTTTTTAAATCCCTCAGCTTATTAATAATGCAAGGAGTCCACACCATTGGTGCCCCAGCACATGCACAGAAAGCAGTACTAGGACAGACGGAAGCAGGGTAAGGGTCAGGGGCCCAGGCACCAGCAGCATCTGTACTGACCTTGGCAGGCCATGGCAGAGCAGCCATGGCGGCCCGAGCCAGCACAAGGCAGTAATGACCACTTACTGATGGGGTACTATGTGCCATGGCCTGTACCCCAAGCACTTTACTTACATCATCTCATTTAATCCTTACAAAAACATGGAAAGGGCTACAGTTCTCCCCTTTTAACAGATAAGGACGCTGAGGTTAGTGAGGTGAAGTGTAACTTGCCAAGGATCACCCAGCAATGCAACGGTGAAGCTGGGATTCAGTCTGTGAGATAGCAGAAGCCATGCCCCTGCTCACCACGCAGCCTTGCCTGGTGACTACAGCATCCAGAGCAGGAGAGAGGAGGGAGGGGTATCAGAGTCACCAGCCCAGTCATCACACCCAGGTTAACCAACACCCCTGAAGACCCATGGGGTTATTTGGGAGGATTTTAAAGTAGTCCAGAGTAGGGGGTGGAAAGAAGTAGAGAAATACTGATTCGGGCCTATTGTAATGCTGCCCTCCCTCCTTTCATGCCACAATGTGCCCTGTCCCTTGCCACCACTGCTGGGATCTCCTGGCTTCATAAGAGCTTTTAATGTATATCACTCTGCTGTAAGACATAACGCTCAGGAATAGGCAACCGCAAGAAAAGAAAGAATGAGCAAATTACCCCAAAGAATGAAAATATACCAGAGTCACCATTAATAGCCACATTATTCAGACACTGAGAGTTAGCATTGGCTGATGAGTGAGAAGGGAAGCTGAGCCCGTGGGATAAAGCACACTGATATCTCACAAAGCCACAGAAGGTGATCCTACCGCACTTTAAGATTATGACGAAAATATTTAACTCGTTCATCCATAACTCATCAATAAGCACGGCTGACCTAATTCGTGTGCCTAACACCATAGCATATGAACACTTAATAAACAGAGCACTTGAGAGTTCTAATAAAACATAGCATTTGCCAGTAGAGATAATTAGAATTGAAGCAGCAAAATTCTAGTGTTTGGCAACATAGATGAAACAACTTCATTAAAATGTACAGCTTCAGCAAATGAAAGGCAGGCAAGCACTGGACCCTGAAGAATCAGCCTTCTCAAAACTAATTGCTTCAGTGCTTAAAGAGGACAGCTCTGAAATACCAAGGGCACAGCAAGGAAACACTGCTGAGAAATGATCAGCCTTCTCAAAGCGGTTTCACTGTAAACAGAGTATTATACTTTATTCTAATATCTGAACATGTAAATGGCACTAAAAGACTTCAGATGTCTGGATTAAAGTTTGGCAGGGGTCTGAATAGTCAAGGTAGGAAGTACCTTTAACAATCAAAAGTCACTATGAACCACAGTCACTCTCTCCTGCCTTTGGGGTAGGTCAGAATTTACAAGACACTAACCAATCCTAGGGAGGATAGAAACCACTGAGAGAATGAAAAGCAGAAGCACACAGTGCTGTGCACGTGAAATCTACAATCTCTCAGAAACAAACACATAGCACATCCTATTCAACACCCATTTAGAATACATTTCAGGAAAAAAAAATTAATATTGCTCTGCAGGATGCTAGCCTACTGTGCACATGCTGGCACATGGTACAAAGGTGCTGCTCCAGCAACATAGTAAGGGGTCCCCTCACTTTCGTTTCATACATTCTCTCGCATGGCTAGATTCCTAGAGATATGGAGCCTGCAGAAAAGAATCTTCAGAGAATTCAAATGAAACAAACATATTTGAGGGGAAGAGGACACTTTTTCATATTATTGATTTTTCACAAGACTTTCCCACAGGCAGCACAAACTCAATGGATCTAAACTGAATTCACCATCCCCTTTCCCTCACAATTCCTCCTTTTTGGTTTCCTCTCTCAATAAATGGCCCTACAATCTGACGAGCCACTCAGTCATAAATCTTGGAATCACCCAGGACTACTGCCTCTTTCTCGTCTCTCACATCCAATGAGCCACAAAGTCCCCTTGGTTTTCCCCTGAGCCCCTCCTGAATCTACGCTATGCTCTCCATCCCCACTGCCACCACCTAAGACCAGGCAGCAGTCATCTTTGGCTGGGGCCACCACAATCTCCTAATGGTGTCTCTCCTTCCAGCCTCACTGGACCACCAACCAGGCTCTTCTTTCTAAAGTGGAAGAGACTTGCCTCCATTCCTGGGGCTTAAATCTGGGGGCTGCAGGCCTGGGGAGTACATTCGAGTCTACAGTAGGTCTAGGATGGAGGGTCATTGCTTCCCACAGTTCAGTTTGTGTCCAGAGTCCCAGTGGGATTCAGAGGCCTGAAGGGAGGGGAGGCCACAAGAGCCAGGAGATGGCAGAAGCAAGGGCATTGTTGCTCCAATGCTCTCAGTCCCAGAGAAGCACTGCATTATGATTTTCTCACGACTTACTGAGCCAAATACTGACACCTGGGGGTGAGGAACAGGGAGGGAAACAAACTGGATTAAACCGAAAGGGCACAGATTAATTTAAAATTAATTCACTCATTTACCTCACAAATATATACATGGGATTTCCTGGGAAGACAGACCAGAATTTAGGGGTCCAAACAGGGACTGTTGGGGGTATGATGAAGCGGGCCTAGGGTAACAGCCACCTGGCATTTGCTCTGCCAACAGTGAAGCAGTTAAACAGCTCCTCTGCTCTGTGGTCAGGGCTTCTGAGGGCTTAGCAGGCTCTGACAGGGGCTGAGAAGGCAAGGAAGAACCTAGAAGCATGCTCTTCTCCCACCTGTAGCCAGAAACGTATGGCGCGCTCACCCTACCAGCTTGGAGGTATAGAATTAAATCCCTTCTTTGATTTGGGTCATCATCATTCGAAGGCCTCCCTCCATCTTTCTGATTAAAGACACGAGAGAAACGAATCTAAAATTATTTTTAAATTTGACTGACAGATATTGTAGAGGCCCTCTAGCAGCAGCGAATACAAGTTATTATTAGTGATACATTCTAGCTGGCACAGAGGGAGGCTTTGGATCGACTGGTCCCATTTCCCAATCAGTATGCTGAGCTTGGCTTTCCAGTTCCAGTCGTCACTCACCACCAAGGGCCGTGTGCTGCGGGTGCCCTTCTGGCAGGTTCATTGTGTCACTTGGCTTTCCCACCCCTGCCCTTTCACATTGTTTAGGTTTCTAGCAGGAAGCTTCTGTGCTCCTGGCTCCTGAGAGGGCCCTATGCCTCAAGGCAGGCGCAGCGGGCCAGAGCCAATGCTGCTCAGGCAGGAGAACCCTGGCAACGGAGCCGACGAAAGGAAGCTGCCAGGACCAGTGCCCCTGAGGTGAATTGTGCCCCTTTCATGAGTCTGCCTGGAGTGTTGCAAGACAGGCCAGTCTGCCCCACAACACGCTATGTGAGCTAAATATAGGCCCGAGGTAGGCAGGACATATGAGAAAAAGCAAGTGTGCATCCAGACACACAATACCTTCTGCCTTCTGCTGGCATCCCTGCCACTGTCCAAAAGTAAAACAACAACAACAATAATAACAACAACAATAACAACACTTTGGCAAACTAATATTCACTCTTAAAAATTCAGGCCAGATGTTTGCTAAAGCTGGGGGCTGTGGAGAAGGCTGTCCCTCTCTGTTGCACAGCATCTTCATGACCTTCCTGTGCCTGCCTTCATCACAACACCTACCACATGTACTGTAACTGCTTGTTCATCCAGTCCTCGCCTGACGCCGAGCCCTTTGAGGGCAGAATTGGGACTTTTAACCACGTCCCCACTGCCCAGTAGCAGTGGCTTCTGGTAAATTAACAAAAAAAAAAATCTTGCTCTAAGTCGCTTGGGTGTATACAGCTGGGGAAGGGATACAGAGCTTGTGAGATTCTCCTTCAAGAAATTGTCAGCAACTAGATTTGCTTTCAATTACATAATCAATAAGTATTTATTGAGCACCTAAAATTTGCTACATAATGATGTGAAACAGAACCACAAAAAGACAAAAATGATCTTTCTCAAAAAGTTTTCAATAGGTATATATTTACTTTTGAATAATATTTGCAATAAATGATAAATTCAGATCTTTTTACTTCAAATAAAATACACAAAATCTCTCACATGCTAAATATTTGTCAAGGACTCATGAAGCATTTGCATCAGCGTGAAAAATATACACTCCAAAAATTCTGAAAGACCCACGATTTTAATGGGTCTCCCCGTTAAAGATAATTGCTCGCAATTTAAAGAGGTGTCTTGTTCTAAAGAAAGAAAATACTAGATATGGCAAAAAAAAATGCAAAGGTCAATACACAATTATCGTAAGACCGTTTTCAATTAGAGCTATATTTTACCATAAGTTTACAAAGTTTTCACAATAGGCATTTACCAGATGTTAATACTCATGGTCCCTGTCTCTAAGAGGTACTAGTAAATCTTGCAGGAAAAAGATTTTAGTGGGAATTGGCTAGAGTTTATTTTAACCTAAGGTTTTGTGTGTGTGTGTGTGTGTGTGTGAGAGAGAGAGAGAGAGAGAGAGAGACAGAGACAGAGACAGAGACAGAGACAGAGAGGAGGAGTAGCCCTGAGCTAACACCTGTTGCCAATCTTCCTGTTTTTGCTTGAGGAAGGTTGGTCCTGAGCTAACATCTACGCCCATCTTCCTCTACTTTGTATATGGGATGGTGCCACAACATCGCTGGATGAGTGGTGTAGCTCCGCACCCAGGATCCGGGCCTGCGAACCCTGGGCTGCCAAAGTGGAGCACGTGAACTTAACCGCTACGCCACGGGGCCAGCCCCTAACCTAGGGTTTTGAAGTGCATGAAGGAATGGGGCAGCAAGCAGAAAGAAAACGAGGCTGAGAAAAGATAAGAGCTCCTTGGCCTGCCCCAACCAGGTGACAAACCTGGAGCAAAGCAAAAATCACACTACTAGGCTTCGGAAGAATCTTGGAGAACACTCTAGTTCAATCCTTTGATTTTAAAGATAAAAGAATTGAAGTCCCAAGAAGGGACTATAAGGAATAAGGCCAGGATTTAAACTCAGAAGGGCATCTCCCTTTCCCATTACCTCATTTTGCACTCACAATTCTAATAATCACATCAGGGTATATAGGGTCAAGGAGGTTTAAAAACCGATAAAAAAAAATGTGCACACAGGTGTAACCGCCATAAGCCCTGCTCCCTGGAGCTGCCCACTGTTGCCCTCAAACACCTGCTCTGGTAGGTCAGCTCTTATCCCTGAACAGTATGTGGGAAGTGGGCTCTTCCTGAGGAAATAGGAACACCTCAGCATGACGCCTACTGACCCCCAGCCCCCAAAAGCAAAGACTTTCTGGATCTTTCTGAAACTCTGATAGGATTCTTCAACCAGTTTTTGTTGCAAAGGGCTATCTCTAAAGAGGTGATAGGACAGCCTAGCTGTCTCACAGTCAGAGCTGAAGTATTAAACAAGGAGCATCTTTTCCAATAAATTATTCTGAGCAAGTAACAAATCAGACACCAGGGGAACTGCAAACACGTATATGAAATGTTTAAAAATCAGCAGCATAACACAGCCCAGATCTTTGTCACTCACTCTGGAACTTGCTGCATTTGGTATTTTATGCACGATCACACTTCTGTTCTCAATCTCCATAACTGAGGGCAATCAGCTTTCCTTTTCTTAGACTCTACTTAGATAATAACAGTTATGTTTGTATAATCACTTTGGAACATTCAATAAGCTTGTTTTTAGCCACACAATGATAGAAACTATACCATCTTGGAGAATAAATTGGTTGCACTGGGATAAAATAATCTCAGGAATTTTCCATCACCTAGATAACATTGTGTCCTTACTGGCTTTTTTTTTTTTTTTTTTATGAACTGGAACTAGAAGATACCCTAGATACAAGCATAATCTGGGCAGTGTTGATGTGGGTCATGCTGGACAATGATAGGAAGGGTCAAGGGGTCTTGCGCTGGGAAAAGGTTTGGGAAAAGGGATCAAGAAACCCACAGACCCTGAGCATAAGCAGGGCATGTGCTGGGCAAAAGTAACCATATACTGGCTGGTCCCCATTTCTGAAGTCAAGAAGGGAAGACTTGACTTATTGAGAGCTTAAAATTATTTCTTAGGCCAAGCCAGGCTGGGCATCTCCTAAGGATCTTGAGACATCAACTGAAACCCGACCCTCCTCTCAATATCTATTCTGGGACAAACACCTATGGGGATCTTTGCTATATGCTAGGCATCCAAGACTCATCTGTGGAGTGCCCACTGTTTCTGCATCAAAGCAACAGTCCTACCCCTCCATGAGAAGTCCTTGGAGCTTAGGAATGAGGGAGTGGGGAGGAGGGGAAAGGGAAAGCTATGGTGTTTTCATATTTTTAATTCTTATTATAGAAGAATATTATACTTGTCATATTTATAATTCTTTCATATTTTTAATCCCAATAAATGGGCTTCAGCTTTAAGAGCTTAGATGTCAAGATGGCTTCATTACATTCTCCTCATGCAGGTCAAAGAGAAAACCAGAAATCAGAATGAATGCTAAGAATGAAGGGAGGGAGGAAGGATGGGAAGGAGCAAGACTAGAGAGGGAGAGAGGATGAGAAGAAAGAAAGGAGGGACAGATACTTCTCCTTCATGGGGAAACCTGAGGCCAGTAGGGCTGAGCTCAGGGTGTAACCTGTGGTCTGCAGGTGTTAAATCAAAAGGTCTCTGAATCACACGGCAGCTGTTCACCTGAATCTGGAACTAAAAGTGAGTCCAGTGACATCGAATTTGTCCAGCCACTGGGTGCCTCCAAATGCTGACCAGCGTTTCAAGGGGCAGTGCATAGAGACAGCAGCTCTTGTCCTTGCACATTAGCACTGCCTAGTGTCAGCCCCCATGTGACCCATGCCATCCTCAACAGACAGGGAGCAAAAAAGCAAGTGCTTCCCTTTAACTCCAGGCACTTCAAGCTGTTTCTCGATTCATGGAGCACACGTGTTGGGACTGCTTTCTTGCTACCACACTCTCACCTGGCCACCCCTCTGTGAGTATACAGAGTAAAGGTGTCACAGCCCCCTCTGCATGTGAATTTTGATGAACAGCAAAAGACTAGATGTGTGGCTTGTACTGAATCCTTCCTGCTGTTGGCCCGCATGACAACAGACAGGCACCCAGTGATGGCTGTCATGAGCTTGTATGTGCATGGCGTGAGCAGAGAAGGAGTGCTGACCTTTAGGAGACATCCCTGAACTTCAGCAACATACATAAACCGTTCACTCTCGACTTGATTTTATTATTCACCAATCTTATTGGCTAATCTTAGAATCTCATCTCTCAGGGCACAAGTAACAATTTAAACAAGCATACCAAACAAACAAACAAAAAACCTGTTTTGGAAGCAGAAGAAGCAATTAACATAGCTTCAATTCCGAAACATTTCATGTCACCATGCTCTGAAGTTCAGCAAAATGTAGGCTCTGCTCCACCAGGGCTCTGTACTCCACCAGAGAGAGAGATGCCGACAGCAATGACTCGGAGCCACAGCGTCCAAGTCATTGTCACCAGATTTATCAAGGTCAGGGAAAGAGGCAAAATCTCAGGCAGCTGGAAACACGCTGTTTAAAGACATACAGATCACAGGGAGCCTTTCCCCCACAGCAACTGAGAGGGGCAGAGCGCCCAGCTGCATCATTTGGCATCAGCTGCCGCATCCAGGTGCACAGCTGGGAGCTCCACTGGAAGCAAGCAGCAGAAGCGGAAGCGATGCCCTTGACAGATGCCGACATGGGTGCCCAGTGAGAACTAATACACCCGGAGACTCAAGCTAACCTCCAAGGACCTTTTCTGCTCTAACACCCTTCAATGCTAAATCCAGTGCTGTGTCTTTCCAAAAGAATATTTGAAGGAGAGGTTAAATAATGTCAAATAATAACAATTTCTAAGCTTTGTGACTATATTCAAACAAAACAGTTCTGCATAGTTTCAAATATTTATTTGTAGACTGTGGTAAAGTTCACTCAAATATTAGTTTTAGCACAAGATTGGTGTTCCCCATCCACCCCTTCCCAGCATGTACACTAATCACCTAAGAACGATATAAAGTTGTGATATATTGTGGGGGAAAAATGCTCAGAATCCTACCTTTCTTCAGCCCCTTAAAAGAATCTTATATACCAGAATCCAGCTGAGTTACCATGAAGCCCACCTTCATCACCATGAAGTCCAACTTCATCACATAAATATTGGGGGGACGGGGAGAAAAGAGTATGCTTATGAATTAATGTCCTCTCAAACACAGGGTTTTACAATATTGAAAACAGAGAACCGACGTGGACAGAATGAATGGATTGTAGCTAAACTCCCACATGAAAAAAAAAGAGGTTTTAATGTGAAATTCTGTAAATTTTAAAACATACACACACACAAACACATGCATACACACAGACATACACAAACCCTTCACAAAGTAATATGTGAATAATTTTTGACTAATCATCATTTTGAATAGTCTGCCTGGCTGATATTCTTTCATATTACAGAAAATGAAGTACACTATTTTGAAGAAGGTAAAAAATGAATAATCTCCCCTGCACACAACTGAATTTCATTCCTTCAATAAGCTGTATTGAAGACCAGCATATGCCAGGCCCGCCCCAGATCCTGACGAAGTACCCCAAACCTGCACCAAGATGCTTGCCCTTGGGGAGCTTCCCATCCAGTGGGTGGGCAGGGCAGACAGCCACTACAGGCTAAGGGGCAGTGCAGCATACTGATCAAGGCAAGCTGTGCTCTAGGCACACCAGGAGTGAGACCCTGGTGAACTGAGAAGATCAGGAAAGATTTTAGGAAGGAGATGGGAATGGAGCCGGGAGGATGAACCAGCAGACTTGGAGAGGTCTGGAACTTGAGGAAGAGCACAGACTGGGGACCTAGGAATGTGAGGTTGAGAGAAATGGGACGTTACAAAGGCACACTGAGGCCGATTACTCTCAACACTTGGCTAAAACTTCTGGAATCCACACCAAATCTCAGTTAATAATGAGTGCCTCATACGCACAGTGACGGATAAAAACTAGACTGTTGGTGGTGAACACGCAGTCTATACAGAAACTGAAATATAGTGATGTACATCTGAAATTTACACAATGTTGTAAGCCAATATGACCTCAATAAAGTAAGGGCCTAAGTTATTAATTTCTTTTGGATTCAGCAGAGTTAAAAGCCAACTAGAAATATACTGTCATTATAAATCACATTTGTCATTGTAAATCACATTATAAATCGGTTATGTCATCTCTGCATAGAGTGGGCAAGAGCTGTACCACGTCACCCTCATGGTCAGCTCCACAGGGCCTCAGTCCCTGCCAGCTTCTCAACCCACCTCTGACCAGCCTCCATCACCTGACCTCAACACCTCACTTTCTACTCTCACTTGGCCCCGTGGGCCTCTGGGTACTGACTTCAGATGGAACCTAAATTAACTAGACTCTACCTCTCTGGCTGGAAAGGCCAGCACACATCTTAGTCACATCAAACAGAGGTGGCAATACTTTCTGGTGGTTTTTAAGGTGTATGGATCCTTAACTATCCCTATCTACAAGTTCTACAATGTGGAAAAGGCCGATACTATTACTGATTCTATTATTATCTGCAATATGATTTAGCTGTGGATCTGCTTGAAGGCAAAGGGATAACTAGAGGAACTGTTGATCCTCAGAGCCTCTGCACTTTAGGGACATTCATCAGTTTTGTTTTCAACTCTACAATCAAACTTCTTTTATATGAAAGCTCTTAGATAATGATACTTATGGCTTTCAAGAGATGGAGTTAGGAAGAAAATATATGAAACTCTGGATGTGAGACATTGATATCAAATAGCAAAAATGAAAGAACAGCATATTATTAGCTATTTTTGTTTTTTAATGGAATTCGTAGGCTTCTATGTGCTTCCCACAAATGCCTCAGAGCTGCAGTGTGGCCAGAAGCCTAAATGAGGTCTCAGAAAAGATAATGGTGCTTTAATGATGGAAATAGTAAGAAAATTAAATCCAATCATGTTCCATTAAGCATACTCTTAGCTCCCATTTTTACTAAATTATTTTATTATGATCTTGCCTCTGTCTATTGAAATAACCTTTTATGGCAATTTGATTTGGAAGCATAAATAAGTCTCATTTATTTTCCACTATGAAACCCTGCAGGACTAATAAGAAGAGATGGATCATCTAAAATTTTACCCATTCTGCAATCAGGAAGTAGCCATTCAGAGAGCTGAATACTTTGTTTTACGTTTATGTTTGTGAGGAAAGCATTACTCTATACTCAGAGGCATATTCAACAATAACGTATCACCTGCTAGAAAGACTACCTTCAACCATGCAGCTCCTTCTACACCAGCCTTGAAAGCCACAGTCGTCCCCACTTCACATGCTGGTGAGTCGTACACTACCAGTCACCTCATCTCCTCAGGCCTTAGTCCTCACACTCGTCCTCCTCCTCCCACTCTTTGATGGACTTTTCTCATGTTTGGACTGCTTTGTTATTATTGACCGGAACTGCCAGACACTTTGCTTCCAGTAGGACACTCCACTATAGCCATCTAGGTGTGAATCCTAGAGTAGGGCGTGGTGAATTATAAACAATCATACAATCTGTTAAGGGCCTTGCAAATGTGGAATGCAGCAGAGGAAGACAAGAAGAGAAACTGTTCATTCTGGTCTCCGCAGAGAACAGAAGCACAAGTCAGAATATGCAGGTGGGGTTTTAAATATTCTTTCTAAAGCATATTTACTTCCAAAAAGTGTCACGATGGAAAAGCTATGAAGCTTAACTGGAATCACAATTCTCTAATTAAATGAATTGGGCCAAATCTCTGGGCCAAATCTTGATTGAGTTTATTAAGAATTAAAGGATTTATGAGGAAAAATTCAGAGTCAGAAAGTATGATACCTATGGGAGAAGAGGTTGGGAGAACATAACGACCAGATATAAATCCATACCTATTTTCCATTATTACAACTTTGTATTAAGGACTGAAGAGAAAGAACAAAAACATTATAAAGGATAAACTCATGAAACAAATCTTAACTGGAGATCATAAAATTTAATAAGAAGGGGCCATCCCAGTGGCACAAGCGCTTAAGTGCATGTGCTCCGCTGCGGCAGCGTGGGGTTCACCGGTTTGGATCCTGGGCGTGCACCAATGCACCACTTGGCAAGCCATGCTGTGGTGGCGTCCCATATAAAAAAGTGGAGGAAGATGGGCACGGATGTTAGCACAGGGCCAGTCTTCCTCAGCAAAAGAAAAAAAATTTAATAAGAATATAATAATTATTAATATGTATGCACCCAATAACACAACTACTACTCTCATAAACCAGGAGAATTGAGGAGAAATACACAGAAACACACTAATAATAGGGTACTATATTCACTTCCCTCAAACTAAGATGAAGGAAAAAATTAGTAAGGATATACGTGACAACATGCTCAGATATATCTTATAGATATATATCAAACCTGAACCCTATAAATAATGAGAGAACAGTTTTCAAATGTGCACAGAGAATTCATGAAATGCACCACAGCATATACAAAGAAAATACCAAAAAAATTCTCCCAAAATAGAAATTTACTCAATGTACTAATACTAGAAATTAATTTAAAAACCAAACAAGCTTTTATTAAATGCTTTTTAAAACCTCTTGAGGGAAATACAGACCAAAATAGCAAAATTTATGAAAATCGAGATAGTGAAAACATAATATATTAGAATCTAGGAGATACTGCTAAAGCAGTTTCAGAGAAAAATGTATAGCATTAGATGCAACAATAAAAATATTAAAATAAATGAAGGACTCAATTTTTAAAAGCTATAAAAAAAATTAAGTTACCAAAAGAAGTAAAAGGATGAAATTCAAAAAGATAAAAGCCTAATTTAATGAATTACGAGGCTTCTGCACCTATTAGGATATAATGGATCATATAGGCCACTACTACCTCCTTATAACAACTAGAAAACTCCAAATAAATTACAAAATCAAATTTGTAGAGATATCAGAGAGCTACACTAGCACCAAGAAGTAGATGAACTAGAATTCCAGAACGGAGAGAACTTTCCCAAGGTCAACTGATGCTTCCAATCATTTTTTTTTCCCCTAGAGCATTTGTTGGTTCTTGATGATGGCTGAAAATTAGGCCTGGAACATGCAGGGGGCCTCCACCAAGGGCATGAGAAACTAGCAATGGATTTAAAGGTTGTATGGGGCTGGAATGACAAACAGAAAATTTGAGGGGCCTAAATGCAAAAGCAGTATCTCCAAAAAACATTTGATGGGTTCTGCAGCTGCAGAAGGCTAGTGAGCTAAACAGAAAGTCTGTAAAAGGTGAGTAAAATCTCTCACAGCCAGTGGCACTTAAGAAACAATGATCAGTCAGGAGAGGCAATCCATTTCAAACATTCAAATGGTCTCTCCTTTAAGATATTTGCCAAATTTTGAAAGTACATGAGGCACAAGATTAGGTACGAGAACTAGGCTAGGACAGTCTGAAGGGTAGAGCTGAATCCCCCAGTCTTTTAGGACTGAGAGCACAGAGACCTACCAGGCTTCAATCAAAAGTCCAGAAAAGCCACACTAGAAGAACAGGATTGTACCAGAGTTAGAACCAAGTCTTAACAAAACAGCCCTGACCTAGCTTACTTTCTGATTGGATTAAGTTGATCAGCCCGTCACACTAAATGCTTAAGAAAAAAGGGGACACGGTCTCTCTCTGATGGGAGATGTAATATCCATAAACTCCACAGTTTTCACATGTAATATCTAGCATACAATAAAAAATTGCCAGACATGCAAAGAGGCAAGAAAATCTGACCAATATTAAATGAAAAAAAGATGTTGGAGTTATCAGAAAAGAATTTCAAAATAACTATGAATAATAGAATTTTTAAAAAGTGGAAAGGGGTAAAGGGATACATATGTACGGTGATGGATAAAAACTAGTCTATTGGTGGTGAACATGATGCAGTCTATACAGAAACTGAAATATAATGATGTAAGTCTGAAATGTACACAACATTATAAGCAAATATGACCTCAATAAGTTTTTTTAAAAGTGGGGAAATGAATGAAATAACGGAGAAATTCACCAGAAAACTGGGATCTTAAAAAAATCAAATGGGACATTGTAGAATTGAAAAAATATCTAGATTAACAATATCATGGATAGACTTGGAAAGCAAGTTAGATGAAACTAAATATTTATTTGTGTTCCATACAACAGGGTAATAGAGAATTAAAACTAAGCAAAAAGGAAAAGAAACGATGGAAAAACACAGTCCAGTCTATAAGGGACAAATGGAACACTCTCAAAAGATCTAACATGTGTAATTTCAGCCCAGAATGAAGAGGGGATGACAAGAATAAAGAAGCCAGAAGAAATATTTAAAGAGACAACAGCCAAGAAATTTCTGCAACTGATTAAAAAAATAACAAAAAAACCTTAACCCACAGATTCAAGAAGCTCAGTTAATCCAAAACAGGATAAAAATGAAGAAAACAACACAAAAGCGTATCAGAGTAAAACTTCTGGACACCAAAGACCAAGTGAAGTCTTAAAAGCAGTCAGAGACAGGGGCCGGCCTGGTGGCATAGCATTTAAGTGCCCATGCTCCGCTTTGGCAGCCTGGGGTTTGCTGGTTCGGATCCTGGGCGCACACCGACACACTGCTTGTCAAGCCATGCTGTGGTGGCATCCCATAAAAAATAGAGGAAGATGGGCACAGATGTTAGACCAGGGCCGGTCTTCCTCAGCAAAAAGAGGAGGATTGGCATCAGATGTTAGCTCAGGGCTGATCTTCCTCACACACACACACAAAAAAACAGTCAGAAACAAAAAGACATGAAGACATGAACTTCACAAGCACAACACTATAACTAACAGCTAACTTCTCAATGGAAACAATGAAAGTCAGAAGGCAAAAAAATACTTTAAAATAACGTAAAAGGTAGGGAAAAAAATCTGCCAACCTAGAATTCTATACCCAGCAGAAATATCTTTCAAAGATGAAAGTGAAAAAAAGTTTTCAGGCAAATAAGCCAAAAAAATGGGGCGTGGGGGGGCGGGTGATATTCCAGCAGCAGACTCACACTAAAAAACAAAAAAGAAAGGGAAATCTTTAGGCAAAAAGAAAATGGTACCATATGGAAACACAGAAATAACAGGAAGAAATGAAGAAATCCAGAAGTGTTAATATGTGATTAAATAGTATATATACAAGAGAAATTGTATATCTTGTAGTTTAAATTATATGTAAAAATAAAACACAAAAGCACAATAAAACAAATGATGGAGTATAGGGGTTCTAAACATCCAGCAACATCAAGAAAGTGGTAAATGTAATAATTTGCAAGAGATTGGAATAAGTCAAGGATACATACTGCAATCTCCAGTGTAATCACTAAAAGAATAGTAAAAGAATGTTTAATTAACAAATCAATAGAAGGGAAAAAAGAGAATAAAAAATATTTGATTAAGCCAAAAGAAGGCAAGAGAAGAAAGGAAATAAAAAAGATAGGACAAATAGTAAATGAATGGTAGGAAGGTAGATCTAACTCCCATCATATTGGTAACTTATATGCATGTGTGTGTGATTCTAAATACTTTATTTTAAAGTACAAAGATTGGCAGATTGAAGGAAAAAACAAAATAAATAATTATGCACTGATGCATATGAGACATATATTAAATATAAGGACACAAAACAGTTGAAAAAAGGCTGAAAACAGAAGGTTGGCAAAGACTGACCGGAAGAAAGCTGCTGTGACTACGCTAATATCAGATTAAGTAGAATTTAAGGCAAGAAGTTTTATTACAGATAAACAAGGACATGTCCTAATGATAAGGGAGTCAATCCAGCAAAGGGGTGTCTCAAACCTAAAGCCACATGTACTAATAAAAGAGTTTCAAAATATATAAGGTAAAAACAGAAAGAATTAGAAGGAGCATTAGAAAATATCTAGAGTCAGTGGGAAATTTTGACATACCATTTTCAATAATGATAGTTAACCATTTAGAGTGTGATCCTTTGTAAAACGTACTTGTTAAATTATAATTTTGAAATCTAAAAATATATACTTGTACACAAACCTGCCTCCAAAACATAATTTTTAAAAATTATGTTCAATTCAAAGATTAAGTTATCATGATTTGAATTTTCTTCTTTTTCTAAATTTTACAGAGAAGTAACAGGAAAAATCATGATATTTGGTGCTAGAAGAAACTATTAGGATTCTGTTCACCACTCTGAAGTTTCACCTATGTGCAATCTGAGGCTCAGAGAAGTGATGAAGAGGAAACCACAGAGCAGCAGGGGAGGCCCAGGTCTCCCATCTGCTCACCACTCAGGCCTGGCTCTACACCACACTCGCTACCTCTACGTTTGCCTAAGAACAGAGCAAGTCCAGGCCCTCTTTAATAACAGGTATCAGAGCTTATCATTCCCTAATGCATAAAGCCGTATATATCTTTTTTATAATGATTTTATATCAATAAAAAACACAGAAGATTGTAATAACTTCTATAGATATGTGAAATTTAAAAACATATTTAGAGTTACAGTTCATAAACAGAACATCAAATAATTTAAATGAATGTAGGTATGCTAGTCATATTTTTTAAAGTCATTGTGATAAAAAAAAAAAAAACACAGTCAATGAACTAACGATGAGTTTGAAAATTTCAAGATGGTCCTAAGATCTCAACTACCATCTTCATTTAGCAAGTCCTCACTGAGCAACATGTGTCAGGTCCTGGCTAGTGCTGGTGATGCTCAGATACTTGGTCCCTGCCCTTGTGTTATTCACATTCTGGAAGGAGAGTGAGACACATAATAAAACAGAGTCTTAGGATTCATCTTCTAGCCATGAGGGATTAAGAGGATTACCCACCAACCATAAAAAACTAGAAAACAGGACAAATACAGGAATCTCCTGCTATATCAAAATAAAGTGTTCCTATGAAAACTTTCATAAGCAGAAATGGCATAAAGTGAAGAACTAATTTGCATTAATTTTACCACTCATGGGAAAAACTTTTGAGCATTCCCAAACCCAAAAATAACCTACCAAAATAAATTGAGACAAAGCACAAACGCTCACTGACACAGTTCAAAGCTACGGCAGCTTGATGCTGAGTGTGGCTCTGGGAGCGTAGTTCTTGCTGCTCAGGGTATGCACTGCCTTTATAACGGCTCACTGGAAAACAAAGGCTGAATGCTATTTTCGCTTATCGCCTTTTCTAGTAAAAGCAAAAATCTTCTTCAAATTTCTTTCAATTAGTGAAAACAGGTCTAATGTAGGCCTTTCATAAAAGTGAAGTGGTGTAAAGCGAACTTTCAGGTAGTGGGGGAAACCTGTACAATAAATACATAAAATATATTAAAAAAAAAAAAAAAAAACTACTTTTGGAAATTGTAAAACAGGTAGCCCTGCACTGTGATCTCTGAAAGAAGAGAAACAAACGAGGTGAACCTACCACTGACCAGGTTTTCTGCTACGAGGCAGTTTTCAGACAGCAGCACAGTAAGAGGGAACCCCTACGGAGCCCCACAATCTAGATGAATTAAGGAGAAAGAGTCTGGGGTTTGGGGATGTCAAGGCAGTTAGAATATATGAGGTAGATTTCCACAGAGAGGAAATGTCTTGACATGAGTACAGCCATGTTTGGCCGCTCCATTGACCTACAGCCACCAGCACAAAAAGAAATATAAAAGCTGCTTTCTGCGTGGTGGGAACTGGCCTTTTCCCGGGAACTGGCCTTTCTCCCACGGAGGGAGTTGCAAGTTGTAACAGTTCAAGGCTCTTGGAGCGTCGTAGCATGGGATGGACTGGCCATCTGTGCCGGGCTAAGACGATAACCAAAGAAAACAATGCACATACACGACTACTGGGCTGGGACATTAGCCAAGGGGCTCAGTGCACGTACGCCACTGATAACTGTTTTGTGCATGGGAACACTAGATGCTTGCTCTGTAAACTCTGTAACTGCTTATATAAACTGCTGGAAGCTGAGACCTGGTGAGAGTTCCACCTGTGGAAGGGACACCTTGCCCAGGACGTGTGATCCTTGCCCAGCCGCGTTGATTGACAGGACTCTCCCAGCAGTGGGGCGTGGATGTTGTGAGTAACTGATTTGATGTGAGTAAGTGATTTACTGTGAAGTAACTGATTTGATGTGTTCTCTTTTCGGTCAACCTGGTGTTTCTCTTTCCGGTTGATTTGTGTCATTTCCCTTCAGTCGATCTGGTGTTTCCCTTTCCGATCGATCTGATGTTTTTCCCTCTTATTATATGACCTATTCGGATCTGCTGCTATCTCAGCCGATGTGGATGTTTTCCCTTTCCAGTCGAGCTGGTGTTTTTTCCCTCTTATTATTTGACCTATTTGGATCTGTTTGCAGACTATCGCCTTTACTATCCTCTATATAATAAAATATACGTTCAGTCCATTTGTTTGGAGTGGAAAGTGTCTTTTACATCTCCGATCGAATCCCCAAACCTCTCATAACGGGAAAGAAAGTTACAGAGAGAAAGAATTTGAGAAATCTGTATAAAGCTCTCTGTGAATCTTTGAAATCTACCTGCATATGTATAGGAAAAAACACCACAAAGGCCAGGCAAGAAAAAATTCCTAAGAAATACAAATTGCTAGGGAGCAGGAAGAGAAACAATTCCCAGGACTCACACAAGGCCGGGAAATCATTCATGTTCTTCTAGCCAGACTGGAGAGGCCACGCTGAATGTACAGTGTGCCTTTAGTAAAAGTAATTCAGGAGGGCAATGCCTTAGAAATGGGACACCATTAACCCTAGAATAAAGTCAATTCTAAACATGCCTTAAAAGAGCTTGAAAACAAACCACTAAAAAGTCAAAATAGTCTACAAGTAACTTTATTGCATAAAAGAAAAAAATCCAAGTCTTTAGAAAATCAACAAAATAACAGACTTAGTGCAAATTTTCCAATGTCAGGAGTCAAATCAACTATTGTTAGATAGGGGCCGGCCCAGTGGCGTAGTGGTTAAGTTCATGCGCTCCGCTTCGGCGGCCCGGGGTTCACAGGTTGGGATCCCAGGTACGGACCTACGCACCGTTTGTGGGGCCATGCTGTGGCAGGAATTCCACATAAAGTAGGGGAAGATGGGCACAGACGTTAGCCCAGGGCCAACGTTACTCAGCAAAAAGAGGACAGGCAACGGAGGTTAGCTCAGGGCTAATCTTCCTCACCAAAAAAAAAAAATTGCTAGACAAAAGAAGAAACATAAAAATGTGACTCATAACAAAAATAAAAAATCGGGGGACTTTAACACTCCACTTACACCAACGGATAGATCATCCAAACAGAAGATCAATAAGGAAACATTAGCCTTAAACGACACACTAGAACAGATGAACCTAGTAGATATATACAGAGCATTCCATCCAAAAACCGAAGAATACACGTTCTTTTCAAATGCACATGGAATATTCTCCAGGATTGATCACATATTAGGCCACAAAACAAGTCTCCATAAATTTAAGAAGATTGAAATAATACCAAGCATCTTTTCTGACCACAACGGTATGAAACTAGAAATCAACGATAGGAAGAAAATCAGAAAAGCCACAAATACATGAAGATTAAACAAAATGCTACTGAACAACGACTGGGTTAATGAAGAAATCAAAGAAGAAATCAAAAAATACCTGGAGACAAATGAAAATGAAAATACAACATGCCAGAATTTATGGGATACAGCAAAAGCGGTTCTAAGAGGGAAGTTTATAGCGATACAGGCCTATCTCAACAAACAAGAAAAATCTCAAATAAAAAATCTAACAATGCACCAGAAGGAACTAGAAAAAGAAGAACAAACAAAGCCCAAAATCAGTAGAAGAAGAGAAATAATAAAAATCAGTGCAGAAATAAATGAAATAGAGACCAAAAAAACAATAGAAAAAATTAATAAAACCAAGAGCTGGTTCTTTGAAAAGATCAACAAAATAGACAAACCTTTAGCTAGACTCACCAAGAAAAAAAGAGAGAAGGCACAAATAAGTAAAATCAGAAATGAAAGAGGAGAGGTTACAACAGACACCTCAGAAATACAAAAGATTGTAAGAGAATACTATGAAAAGCTATATGCCAACCAATTCGACAATCTGGAAGAAATGGATAAATTCTTAGAATCATACAACCTTCCAAAACTGGATCAAGAAGAAGTAGAGAATTTGAATAGAGCAATCACCAGTAAGGAGATCGAAACAGTAATCAAAAACCTCCCCAAAAATAAAAGTCCAGGACCAGACGGCTTCCCTGTGAATTCTACCAAACATTCAAAGAAGACTTAATACCTATCCTTCTCAAACTCTTCCAAAAAATTGAGGAGGGGGGGAAGCTCCCTAACTCATTCTACGAAGCTGACATTACCCTGATACCAAAACCAGACAAGGACAACACAAAAAAAGAAAATTACAGGCCAATATCACTGATGAACATCGATGCGAAAATCCTCAACAAGATACTAGCAAATCGCATACAACAATACGTTAAAAAGATTATACACCATGATCAAGTGGGATTTATTCCAGGGATGCAGGGATGGTTTAACATTCGCAAATCAATCAATGTAATACACCACATTAATAAAATGAAGAACAAAAATCACATGATCATCTCAATAGATGCAGAGAAAGCATTTGACAAGATACAGCATCCATTTATGATAAAAACTCTGAATAAAATGGGTATAGAAGGAAAGTACCTCAACATAATAAAGACCATATATGAGAAACCCACAGCTAATATCATCCTCAATGGTGAAAAACTGAAAGCTATCCCTCTAAGAACAGGAACCAGACAAGGATGCCCACTGTCACCACTCCTATTTAACATAGTATTGGAAGTCCTAGCCAGAGCAATCAGGCAAGAGAAAGAAATAAAAGGGATCCAAATTGGAAAGGAAGAAGTGAAACTGTCACTATTTGCAGATGACATGATTTTATATATAGAAAACCCTAAAGAATCCACCAGAAAACTTTTAGAAGTAATAAACGAATATGCTAAAGTTGCAGGATACAAAATCAACATACAAAAATCAGTTGCATTTCTGTACACTAACAACGAAGTAGCAGAAAGAGAAATTAAGAATACCATCCCATTTACAATTGCAACAAAAAGAATAAAATACCTAGGAATAAACTTAACCAAAGAGGTGAAAGATCTGTACACCGAAAACTATAAAACATTTCTGAAAGAAATTGAAGAAGACACAAAGAAATGGAAAGATATTCCGTGCTCTTGGATTGGAAGAATTAACATAGTTAATGTCCATACTTCCTAAAGCCATCTATAGATTCAATGCAATCCCTATCAAAGTTCCAACAACATTTTTCACAGAAATAGAACAAAGAATCCTAAAATTTATATGGAACAACAAAAGACCCCGAATAGCTAAAGGAATCCTGAGAAAAAAGAAGAAAGCTGGAGGCATCACACTCCCTGATTTCAAAATATACTACAAAGCTATAGTAACCAAAACAGCATGGTACTGGCACAAAAACAGACATACAGATCAATGGAATAGAATCGAAAGCCCAGAAATAAACCCACACATCTATGGACAGCTAATCTTTGACAAAGGAGCCAAGAACATACAATGGGGAAAAGAAAGTCTCTTCAACAAATGGTGTTGGGAAAACTGGATAGCCACATGCAAAAAAATGAAAGTAGACCCTTACCTTACACCATACACAAAAATTAACTCCAAATGGATTAAAGACTTGAATGTAAGACCTGAAACTGTGAAACTTCTAGAAGAAAACATAGGCAGTTCGCTCTTCGACATCGGTCTTAGCAACATCTTTTCAAACACCACATCTGACCGGGCAAGAGAAACAATAGAAAAAATAAACAAATGGGACTACATCAAACTAAAAAGCTTCTGCACAGCAAAGGAAACCATCAACAAAACGAAAAGACAACCTAACAACTGGGAGAAGATATTTGCAAACCATACATCTGATAAGGGCTTAATCTCCAAAATATATAAAGAACTCATGCATCTCAACAACAAAAACTACCAACCCAATTAAAAATGGGCAAAAGACCTGAACAGACATTTCTCCAAAGAAGATATACAGATGGCCAACAGACACATGAAAAGATGTTCAAAATCACTAACTATCAGGGAAATGCAAATCAAAACTACAATGAGATATCACCTCATGCCTGTCAGAATGGCTATAATTAACAAGACAGGAAACAACATGTGTTGGAGAGGATGTGGAGAGAAGGGAACTCTCATACACTGCTGGTGGGAGTGCAAACTTGTGCAGCCACTATGGAAAACAGTATGGAGATTCCTCAAAAAAGCAAGGATAGAACTACCATATGATCCAGCTATTCCACTGCTGGGTATTTATCCAAAGAACTTGAAAACACCAATTTGCAAAGGTACATGCACCCCTGTGTTCATTGCAGCGTTATTCACAATAGCCAAGACTTGGAAGCAACCTAAGTGCCCATCAAGGGACGAATGGATAAAGAAGCTGTGGTATATATACACAATGGAATACTACTCAGCCATAAGAAACGATGAAATCCAGCCATTTGTGACAACATGGATGGACATTGAGGGTATAATGCAAAGTGAAATAAGTCAGAGGGAGAAGGTCAAATACCGTATGATTTCCTTCATTAAGTAGTAGATAATAACAACAGTAAACAAACACATAGGGCCAGAGAGTGGATTGGTGGTTACCAGAGGGGAAGAGGGGAGGGAGGAGGGTGAAAGGGATAATTCGGCACATGTGTGTGGTGATGGGTTGTAATTAGTGTTTTGGTGGTGAACATGATGTAGTCCATGCAGAAATAGAAGTACAATGATGTACACCTGAAATTTTTACTATGTTATAAACCAATGTTACTGCAATAAACAAAAAATTTAAAAAAATAAAAAATAAATAAATAATAAAATAAAAAATAAAAAAATAAAAAATCGGTCAAAAAATCAAGATGCAGAAATGACAGAAATAGGCAGGCAAAAATGCTATTAAAATTGCTATTATAAATACACAAAATATGCTTAAGAATGTAAAGGACAAATGAACATAAAGAGGAGAGACATGGAAGATTTTAAAAATAAATGAATGCAACTTCTAGAGATAAAAATATATCTGAAATAAAAATTTTCACTAGATGGGATTATCAACAGATTAGACATAGACAAAAGAAACAGTGAACTGGACGATCTAGCAGTAAAATATACCCAAAATTAAGTACAAAAAGGAAAAAAATACTGAAAAACAAAATGAATAGAGCCTCAGTGTCCCATGGGACAGCATCAACTGCTCTAACATACATATAATTGGAGGCTCAAACAGGATAAGAAGAAAGGGGACAAAATGCTTTTTGAAGAAATGAGCTCAAAAAATTTCTAATTTGAGGAAAATTATAAATTCACAGATCCAAAAAAGTTCAATAAACCATATTATGGATAAACATTCACACACACAACACACCAAGACAAATCATAATCAGATTACTGATGACCAGGGATGAAGAGAAAATTTTAAAAACAGTCAGAGGGGGGAAAAAAAGACATTGCATAGACAAGAATAAACAAAAATAACAGCAGACTTGTCATCAGTAACTGTGCAAGCCAGAGGTCACCAGAACACCATCTCTGAAGTATTGAAAGAAAAAAATAACTAAATATTATAGTCAGTGAAAATATCCTTCACAGAAGGAGATGAAAAGAAAATTTTTCAGGAAATAAAAGCTGAGAGAATTCTTCACTAGTATACTTGCACTAAAAGAGATGTTAAGGGAAGTTGTTCAGGCAACTTTTTAAGAAGAAAAGATGAAATGGAAAACAAAATTTAAAGGTGTGGTACTTTCACTAGAATAGAGGTTAAATCAATTAAGCAGAGGACAAAGATTGAAGAGAGACCTAAATATGTATATGACTTCACATCATGTTAAAAGCGGCTTTTTCCAGGGGCCAGCCCGGTGGCGCAAGCGGTTAAGTGCGCGCACTCCGCTGCGGCGGCCCGGGGTTCGCCTGTTTGGATCCCGGGCGCGCACCGAGGCACCGCTCGGCAGGCCATGCTGTGGCGGCGTCCCATATAAAGTGGAGGAAGATGGGCACGGATGTTAGCCCATGGCCAGTCTTCCTCCACAAAAAAAAAAGAGGAGTATTGGCAGATGTTAGCGCAGGGCTCATCTTCCTCACAAAAAAGAAAAAAAGCAGCTTTTTCCAAACAGTGGAAATGGATGACCTATTTTAAAAAAAGGTGTAGAGATGACTATTTAACAATCAGAGAGGCACTAGACTTTAGTGGTTAACAGACTCTGGGGCAAGGCAGCACCAACTCTTACCAGCCTGTGACCTTGAGCAAGTGTTTAACATCCCTGTGCCTCTGCATTCTTCATCTGTAAAATTGGGGGTAGGGGGAGGGAAAGTACTTCATAAGGTTGTTATGAGGATTAAAAGTTAATATGTATAAAGCACTGAGAATAGCATTTTGTATAAACATCTTAAGTGTGTGTTAAATAAATTATCGGAGAAAAACAAATTTAGATCTTTATTTCAAATCACACTCCAAAGCAAATTTTAAGTAGATTCGAAAGCTCAATGTTAAAAAATAAAACCAAAACCATAAGAAAGAGAGAAATATTTTTCAAATTAGGAGTGGTGAAAGCATTTTAAAGACTAGAAGCAAAGACAAAAATTTTAAAGTAGGTAGATATAACTTCAAAATTATTAAAAATGTCTCTGTCTAAAATCAACATAAATACAACTAAAAATCATATGACAAACTAAGAAAATATGAGTCATACATGATAAATTTAACGTAATTAATATGTAAAGAGCTTTTATAAATCACTAAGAAAATAAATATTTATATAGAAAAATGGGCAAAGGCCATGAACAGGCAATCCACAAAATGTGGTAAAATTTCTAGTAAATGCGTTCATAGAAAACTTTATTGGGATTCAGAGAACTGCAAATGGAAATAAGATTTTGCCTACAAAATATTAAAAAATTTATATACTGAAGATTTATATATGAATGTGTATGTGTGTATAATAACTGTAGCCATGAATCTCAGAAATAGATTATTTCATAAACCGTTCAAAGGAATATATTGATACACATTTTTCTAGAGGTCAATTCATACCAGGCATTAAATGCCCTTTATAAAATGAACATATCAAAACTCAGAAATTCTACCTTTAGAAATTTCTCCTGAAGAATACGCATAGAGATCTAACTATGTTTTTAATCAACTATCACCTATAATAACCCAATTTCATTCATTCAACAAAGAATATTTATGAGCATCTACTAAATGCCATATTGAGATAAGGTCTGTGAATCTAGTAGTCAACAAAACAGGCATAGTTCATGCCTTCACAAAGTTTATAAATAAGTGGAAATGAGAAAAAATGGAAACTCACATCCAATGATTGCTTAAAAGCAATGAAACAGAATTGTGTTTATTAAAAGGGGAAAGATATTTGTGATAAACGCAAGTTAGAGAACATTATCAATATAAATTTATACATACAAGCATATGCATGATTGGAAGGTAATATAACATGATTATGCCTGGGTAGTTCGGAAAAGGTGATTTTCATTTTCTTCTTTCACATTTGAGCATTTAAAAATTTTTTCTATCACAAAAATTTTATACTCGGAAAAATATATAATTTGAAAAGCAAATACAACAGATCTTTGTTCATTAATTCATTCAATAAGTATTTAATCCACACTAAGGACACGCCCCTCGCTGTACCAGGTGCTGGGGTTAGAGTGATGAACGTGACAGAGAATGTCCCTGCTCTCATGGAGCTTAAATCTTAGTGAGAAGAGACACAAGGTTGATCAATAAGCTAGAAAAACATCAAAAAGTGTTAACAGCACATTAAGAAATAAAATTGGGTGATCTAATAGTGACTAAATAAGTACTTTAGTTGGGGGGAGAGAGGGAGGCTTCCTAGAGAAGGTAAGATTTAGACTGAAACTTGAATGACAAGAGGGACCAGCCATGCTAAGCTGAGGGGAAAACAATCCAGGCTAACGGAACTTTGTGTGAAGATCCCAAGTGGAAATCAGCTTGACAAGCTGGAGAAACAGGATGGCCGCTGTGGCCAAAGTGTACAGGTGAAGGGGAGAGTGCTGAGAGATGCAAGGGACAGATGACGTGGGGCTCTGCGAGTCTGGGTAAAGAGGTTTGGTTTTACTTTCAATAGGATGTTAAGCCGTGACAGGTTTTCAACTAGTGAGGGACATATAATTTTCATCTTAAGAAGGTCAAATCTGGCTGCTATACAGACCAGAGACAGTAGGAGAGATAAAAATAGAAACGGAGATAAGTCAGGACACACTAGAACAGTCCAGGTGAGACACGATGCTGGCTTGGACAGGGTGGTGGGAATGGAGATGGAAATAAGCAGGCAAAAGGAAGTATGTTTAGGAGAAGAAGAAAGCATGATCCCAGATTATATTACATTACATGGGTGGAGAGACATATATGTTACAGAGGTGGAAAAAACTATGGAGGAAACATTTGGGTATGTGTAAGGAAGGGCAGTGGGCACATAATCAAAAGACCTATTTGGCTATGTGAAGTTTGAGATACATCTAAGACAGCTATGTGGAGATTTCAAATGGTCAGTTCAACACAAGACTCTAGGGTTCAAAAGAAAGATCAAGGTTGGAGATACAGATCTGGAAGTCTGCAATATATATAGATAGTTTTGTGAGATTACAGATGGTGCGGTGATCAGATCAGATGACAGATGGCATCTCAAAAGGATTTTACTGAAAACAATTTAATGAAGGGACTCTTTACAGACGTACAGGCAAGCTGAAGAGAGCCAGCAAGGGGTGGTGAGGTACCCAGGGACCAGGAGACACTACCACCCTTAGGCCTGAAGTGACCTTCAGGGGAAAAAATGGTGTTGCCACAGCCCAGGAGGAGCTGGCGCCAGGGAGGAGGGGACCTCTAACAGAAGTTGTACTTATAAATGAATTCAGCAATTGCCAGAACTATCATCAGGCAGGGAAGGAATGAGGAGAATAAATACTCTGACCTCTTTCTCTTCCTGCCAGCCAGAGGGCTAAGGGGACCAGTGATGTAGCTGGTTGGGTCAGCCTCCGGGACACTGAGCAGGGTAAAAAGGCAGCTTATTAATCCTAGAAACCGAGGTTAATGGAGAATTACTAATACAGTATTATTTGAAGCAATGGTCATGGAGAGATTTACTTAAAGGAAAGTATGGAGGTAAAAAAGAGGAGTGGTCCAAAGACAGAGCTCTGGGGCTCTCTGAACCTTAGAGGTCAAATACAGCTTGAGGAGTGTGCAAAGGAGACAGAGAAGCAGTAGCTGGGGGGTGAGAGGAAAACTGGAGAGTATGGCACCACAGAAGCCAAGACAGAAGACTGTCTCAAGATGTGAAGGTGGGCAATTTTATTAAGAACTGTTTTCAGATCAAGGAAGTAACAACAGAGAAGTGACTACGGGATTTGCCAATGTGAAAGTCATTGGTGACATTCATAGCACAATCTCAGTAAAGAAGTGAAACCAAAACCTATGGAATAACTGAGGAAACACTATAAGGCGAAAAGAGAAGACAACACCAAAGACAACTATTTCAAGAAATTTGGGTACAAAGGTGATTAGAAAAATTAAGTAATAGCTTGCACAGGAACGTGGGGTTAAGAGTATGCCTAGTATTTCCTAATAAGAGAGCCCAAGAAGATAACTGCTAGAGGAAAAACCTTACAGAAGCAAGAGGGGATGGGCCCAACGCACAAGTAGAAGACTTGGTTTGCCTTTGATAAAAGCAGGGATATTCTAATCATGCCATCAAGGAAAAAAAAAAAGGAAGACGAGTACAGGTGCACTTGTGCCTGTATGCTGGCAGATGTGTTGGGAGGATGTGGGAATTTCTCAGTGAAGCTTAAAGGAGTGGGGCACTGGGGGCAGTCACTTTAGAGAGCAGGAATCAAACAAATGAAGCAGCATGGATTCCCAGTTGAGATACAGCCAATTAACTTAAAGAGAAACCAGTTGGTATGGTTGTGTTTTTCTCTAGGAGACTTTAATTTATTAAGCGCTGATGAAGAATAGGAGGAGGAGAGTTGGGCTTAATTGAGGCTGTGGTTCTGACAAGCGAGTAAGGGACAAAGAAGGGAGTAAGGGAACTCAAGTGTTTTCAAGGATATGAGATGGATGGCTCACAGAGCTGAGAAAGGGAAGTGAAGACATAAAGAGGTTGGCAGACAGTGCAAGTAGCTGGGTCAACGGTCTGGACATCTCCGTGAGGTTGAAGAACTCCTGAGAAGCTATATAGTAGGTGAGCTGGAAGGATAGGAAGGGCAGTCAGAGTGTGGCCTGCTCAAAGCAAGATTGTGAAGGTAGTTCACTTATGAGGGATAACAAGGTCAGAAACATGTCCCCGGACTGGGTACATGAGATGTGTGCAGGGGATGGCACAGAACATTAGAAGGAAGACGGCAGAGGTACTGAATGGGCAACCCTATGAAAATTGAAGTCACCAAAAATGATGACGCAGTCGTCATAGAAGGGAAGAAAGTAGGCCAGATTCCAAAGCAAGGTTTCTCATATCCCAGCTTGAATTTTTTAAGCAGATAGTCTAGTCTCCCCCACAGTCAAGTCCCTGCTGACACCCAACAGTGAACTCAGTGTAGGACCACCTTGTGTTGTCCTCCGGGTTCGCGGCGGGGAGTGAGTACTGAGGTTCGGCCACATTTGAAAACCCATGGGGGAGGGACCAGCTTCTGGGCATGTCCTGAGGAGACAGCACTGCCCACATTCAATCGCTCCTCTCTGATGACCATCCTGAGATAACTGGTTTGCCACTGGGCAATTTTAAAGGAGGCCAAAAAAAAGACTCCTCGATACACAAACAGATTTTTTGTGGGGTCAGAGAAGCAGCTCTGCAGAGTAGAGGAGCTCAAAGGTCAAGTCTATAACTCATAACACACCACACGGAGAAAAGTGAAAAACAAAACAAAACTCCTAAGCACAGCAGGTACACTGAACCCTCTTGACATGTATTTCCCTAAGTTTAAAAAATACTACCACCTTTCTAAAAAACACTCATTTCTGAGCATGCCTCTCATTACTGGCAGTCCCTGACTTCCCAAGGGCTCAAGCTAACAAATCTTAAGAGTTCTAAGGCCCCTTAGGGATGACTGGACCCATTGAACGTTATGAGAATCCCCACTATGCAAAACTGATCAAAGCAGAGATGTCCTGGTCCCAGCTGACCAGTGCCTCACTCCCTCCCTGAGGAGGGTCCATCGCAGGGAAGAGCGGAGAGACCCGACCTCGCTTCAGCCCGCCACCCCCACCGTCTATCTAAGCAGCTTTATGACACCACGTACTTTCTAAACTACACTGTCTAAAATATTAATTTTTAAAAAGTAGCTCAACTGGAGCTATGGAAAACTATAAAACATTTTATAGTGAAATAAAATAAAACTCGAGTGCTTCAACAGATACAGAGCATCTCAGGAGACCAGACAGAGAGAGGGAGACATATGTGAGCAATCTCCCAGAGCACACGAGTAATATATTTCACAGGAAAACCTGTCACAGAGAGCAAAATGAATCATTTTTACAACAAAACCTAGAAATTGCCATAGTTATATGGCGCAGCAGGAATTATTCACATGTGAATCATGTGGGGGCAGCATCATAATTAAAAAAGAACATTATTTCTGCTCTCACCAATTTAGATCAAAAATCATAATGTGAATTTTAATCTAAGAAAACATCAGATATTTGTGGATATTTTTATCAATCACCAAATACACAAAAACAAAAGGACCCAAGCAGATTTCATAGTTAATCTCAGTTGTTGCTTCTACAAAGATGGCTTTGTATCGTTTCTCATGATCACTTACACGGTAGGCTTAGTATAAAATACAGTAAGCGTTATTCTGTTAGTATCCCATCACTGCTGAAACAAATTACCACAAACTTAGAGGCTTAAAACAACATAAATTTATCATCTTACAGTTCTGGAGATCAGATGTCCGAGACGGTTCTCACTGAACTAAAAATCAAGATGTTGGCAGGGCTGGATTTCTGGAGGCTGCATTCCTTTCTTGGGGCTTTTTTTTTCTTTTTTTTTTTTGCCTTTTCCAGCTTCTAGAGGCTGCTGCCATTCCTTGACCTGTGGCACCCTTCCAGCGTCAAAGCTAGCAACGACCAGTTGAGCCTTTTTCACGTCTCATCACGTCACTCCTCCCTCTGCCTCTTTCTTCCGCATTTAAGGAGGCTTGTGATTGCACTGGGCCCACCTGGGTAATCCAGGCTAATCTCCTTTTTCTTACCAATCAGCTCATTAACAACCTTAATTCCATCTGCAACCTTAATTTCTACTTGCCAAGCAACCTAACGTTCACAGGTTTCAGGGATTAAGACATGTACATCTTGATGAGTGGAGGCAATATTCTGAGACACAGACTCTAAAAAGCATTCTTAACTGTAGCACAGAAGAGAATCTACATAAACATATAAAAAGACTGCTCAGAAAAGGCATTTTCAAAATGGGATGGTTAGAGAATAATTACTGGTTATCATTTACAAAAATAAGAATTATCTACTTGTTAATGCTGCTTTACTCACATGTTCTAAAATGTGCTTCCCACACAAATGGTTCCTAGGTAGATCTTTCTAAATTAAATCTGATCACGTCAAACCCTTGCTTAATATTCTTCTAAGGTTCATCAGAGGACATGAGGTAGAGTCCAAACTCCTTGGCATGGACATAAAGCTCTTCACAGGGTGGACCCAGTGCACCTTACATCTATCACTGCTCCCCTTATACACTCACTCATTCATGCAGGCATTTCCTGAGCGCCTACTATATGCCAGTCAGTGATCTAAGTGCAGGGATACAATGGTGATCAAATATGACACAGTTTCTGCTGTATGAAGTCGGTAATTCAGTGGTAGAACTTTAATCAACTCATCACCCAAAACAAGCATAAAACAGCAAACGGCAACAAGTGCAATAAAAAGGTACAGGGTGCTGTGAGCACCTGTGACAAAGGCATCTCACCTGGATGCATAGAAGAGAAGCATAGAAGATCCTCATGAAAGGCAGCTAAGAGAGAAGGGGAACCATTGGTAGTTAACCTGGAGAGGAGAGCAGAAAAAGTTATGCAAGCAGAGGCAGGACTGGTGCATACGCCCTTTGAGGAAGGGAACAGAGCAAGTACACACTTCTGCTGGTGAACAACACTGTCCATCGTGCAAACGGCAACAGTTCCTGCTCAGCACAAGTGAGTCCTCTCTCCTGAAGAGGCTCTAATCACCCCATGTCAGAGAGTTGGCCCACTGCGTGTCTGTTATAACTTACACTATTCTGTATTGTAACTGTTGAGTTACATGGGCCTCTACAGTAAACTGTGAGCTCACTGAGGCCAAGACTTGTGTTTCATTCTTCTCTCTAAACCCAGCAGCGCCTGACGGACCAACTGACTGAATAACAACGATTGCCACAAGTCAAACACAAAATGTCCACATGATAACACTTTCCACTTCTCTCTCACACACACTCTCAAGAAACAGAGGTAGCTCTGGTTGATGCCATTATTTCTCAAAAGGAAAACCGATAAATGGATAAAAGCACTTAAATCAAGAGATAGGGAAAAGAACAAAATAATTCTAATGCAAAAAGAGAAAGGAATGACCAATGATGTTTTGAAAAAGAATGTAATAGAATAAATCAGTAGAATTGGTAATATAAAAGAGCCAGTGATTGGGGGAAAAAATATAAAATAAAACACTAGCTATCTTAATGCAGACAAAATGACAGAAGTCAAAATATACCAAATTAGGGGGCCGGCCCCTTGGCGTAGCAGCTAAGTGCACATGCTCCGCTGCTGGCGGCCTGGGTTCGGATCCCAGGCACACACCAATGTACCGCTTGTCAGGCCATGCTGTGGCGGCGTCCCATATAAAGTAGAGGAAGATGGGCAAAGATGTTAGCCCAGGGCCAGTCTTCCTCAGTAAAAAGAGGATGATTGGCATGGATGTTAGGTCAGGGCTGATCTTCCTCACAAAAAATAAAAAAATAAATAAAATATACCAAATTAGGAAGAAGGCAGGGTAAATGACCATATATATTAAAATAAATATTTATATGATGCTACTCTAATAAATAATGGATTGGATGATATTTCAGAAAAATTCAAATTTCCAAAATAAATTAAAGAAGAAAAAAATTTTTGAAGAGATAATAACTAGGAAAGAAATTTTAAAAGTTGTCAAAGAGTAAACAAATAAATGAGAAGAGATAAATCTCCTGTATAGAAAAATTCCAAATAATTTATGTCGATACTCTCCCCTCAAGAAAATAAAGCTTAATTTCCCAAACTTTGAGGGCCAGATGTGCTCAGTGACTTGCTTCCGAAGAGTGAAGTATGGAAATGGGAGAAAAATAACTTTACAGTGGAGAAACCCAACAAACCTCAGCCACACAATCAAGGTTAACAGATCATGTTGTTTGCATGTACCCTTGCTATGACATGATGAAAATGGCACTTCACCTCTGTGGTATTCCTCCTCCAAACCCACAACTGTCTCATCATGAGAAAAAAAAATGGACACACTCAAATTATGAAACACTCTTCGAAACCCCATTAATACTCGGAACTACCAAGGTCATCAAAAACAAGGAAAGTCTGAGGAACTGCCACAGACCAGAGGAGATTAAGGAGGCACGATGACTATAATGTAGTATTCTGGATGAGTCCTGGAAAAGAAAAGAAACACTATGGACAACTAGTGAAATTTGAGTTAAGTACTATGTCTTTAACCGTGACAAATGTAGCATAGTAATTAAGAATTTAACAATAGGCAAACTGTGTAAGGGTATACAGGAACTCTCTGTACTACCTTTGCAACCTTTCTGTAAATCTAAAACTATACTAAAATAAAAAGTTCTTTTTAAGTGACCAAAGGAACTAGAATCTCCTTAAAATGAACCATGACCAGATAGTTTCAGAGCTGAATTTTTTAAACAGAAAATTTTCTGTAAAGGGAGACAAGGTTCCCACACTTTATTCAAACCGGTAAAATGAGGCAACTAGTAGATTATGTTATAATGTATGCATATGTATATAAGTTATGTATGATACTGAGAGTAACCACTAACAAATCTGTACAAAGAGATACACTCAAACACACTATAGACAAATCAAAACGGAATTCTAAAAAAGGTTCAAGTAATCCACAGGAAGGCAGGAAAAAGAAAACAGAGAAACAATAAAAAGGGGAAAAATAAAAAATAAAGTGGCAAACTTAATACTTAACATACCAATGATTACATTAAATATAAAAGGTCTAAAAATACCATTAAAAAGACAGATTTTCAGAGTGGATTAAGAAAAAAAAATGACCCAACTATACGCTGTCTACAAGTAATTCATTTAAAGCATAATGATAAAGGTAGGTTGAACATTAAAAGGATGAAAAAAGATATACCATGCAAACATTAATCAAGAGAAAGCAGGTGTGGCTATACTAATAGTAGAAAAAATAGACTTCAGAGGAAAGAAAACTAAATGGAACATAGAAAGACATTACATAATGATAAAATGATAATGATAAAATTACATAATGATTCAGATCACCAAGAAGACATAACAATCCTTAAACATATATGAACCAAGCAACAGAGCTGCAAAACATTGAAGCACAAACTGGGAGACAAGAAAGAAGTAAAAGACAAATCCACAAGTATAGTTGAAGTCTTCAACACCCCTCTCTCCTCCATTGATAGAATAACTAGAAAGAAAACCAGCAAGGATACAGAAGAACTCAACAACACCATCAACTAATAGGATCTATTCCACATTTATTCAACACTCCAACAAATAATAGCAGAATACACATTCTTTTCAAGGGTCCACAGAACATAAACTAAGATAGACCATATCCTGGGCCATAAAACAAACCTCAAAAAATGTACATAACTGAACTATGCAGACACAGTGTACCAACATAGATTTTCTGGTTTTGATATTGTACTATAGTTATACTAACTGAGTGAAGTACATGGGACCTCTCTGTACTACCTTTGCAATTCCTTGTGGAAACTGTAAATATTTCAAAATATAAAATTAAAAAAAAAACAGTAGTGGTTGACACAAAAACTACAGACCAATTTCATTTACAAATACTCATGTAAAAATCCTAAAAAATCTTTTGCATATTAAACCTAGCACTACTTTAAAAATAATAATGTACTGTATCTTAACTACTCAATAGATATGTAGTACGTGGCTACTTAATACCTAAGGCTACCTTGTGCCACATGATAGGCGAGGCTAGAGAGACAGGCATGGCCCCTTATTCTTACAGGACTATTTTAGATGAGGCAGAGAACAAAGGTCTCTCTGAAATCTGAAGGATGAGATGCACTCAGCCATGCAAAGAGATGGGAGAAGAACATTCTGTGGAGAGGGACTAACACAGGTCCTGAGGTAGGAGAAAAGCAGCACTTGCATAGCCTATTCAGTAAACTAAGAAGTCAATATGGTGAAAGCATAGTCAGGAAGGGAAAAACAAGTATGACACAAGGCAGGAGAGGCAGCCACAGTCAGATCAGGTAGGGTTTTGCAGGAGTTTGATTTTATGATTGATGTAAAGGGAAATCACTAAAACTAGAAGTATACTGCTGTAAGGTTCTTACATAAGATATGAAGTGGTCTTATTACTTGAGAATATTTAATTCTGACACAGAAGAAAAGAAAAAAATAAGATGAAGCCTATACAATGTGACATGTATAGACAGGTAGAGCATATGTGTGCTAAACATGAATAAAAATGGATGAAAGGACCAAAAGATACCTAGTATTCATGAGTCATTAAACATACATGAGACATCTGGACCCTAAATATTCCTCAGACACTAAATATTAACCTAAATACTAAAACAGGAAGCACCAAATATTCAGTATACATGAAGTTTTAATTAAGCCACACACTGGTGACATCTATTCAGGTCTCGTGTGTTCTTTGCTTAAGAAACACAAATACAACCCATGGATGTTCAGCAAGCTCATTGTCAAGCTACAGCCAGGGCCAACTGTACCTGTCCCCACATCTCTCTCATACAGTAAATATGTGCTGTGGCCTGAGATACCTTCCGTCAGTGGGCCATCTTTCTAGATTTCACCTCTGAGGAAGGCTAATGCAGCTGAGTGGGGGCAATATGAATACATTGTTCCCCAGGATTCAGGTGCTGTGTACTTCACCCTGCCTGCACTCTATTTAAAATGTGTTAATTTTCTTTATCCCTTGCTCCTCACTGTGTGCACTTAATTGATCCAATAAATCATGTGACGTGAGATTTTTTAAATTTGATCTGTGATCCTTAATGTTCAATGAGCTCTTGGCTACTTTGTCTGGTAGTATATTTGGCGGTGACCATTATATCAAGGTACAAAAATACTCAAGTGGGGGGCCGGCCCCGTGGCTTAGAGGTTAAGTGCGCACGCTCCACTACTGGCGGCCCGGGTTCGGATCCCAGGCGCGCACCGACGCACCGCTTGTCCGGCCATGCTGAGGTGGCGTCCCACATACAGCAACTAGAAGGATGTGTAACTATGACAAACAACTATCTGCTGGGGCTTTGGGGAGAAAAAGGAGGAGGACTGGCAATAGATGTTAGCTCAGGGCCAGTCTTCCTCAGCAAAAAAGAGGAGGATTGGCATGGATGTTAGCTCAGGGCTGATCTTCCTCACACACACAAAAAAAGAAAATACTTAACCGATCCAAAAAGTGGCTGGAAAAGACAGAAGTAAAAGAGAAAGAACAGAAGGTACAGTAGAAAACTAGTGCAAGGTGGTAGATTTATATCGAAAATTACATTTAATAAAAATGATCTAAGCACCTCAAATAGAAGACTAATATTGTCAGATTGGATAAAAAGGCAAGCCCCAACCACATCTATCTTTAAGAAAACAACTTTAAGTACAAAGGCGTAGATTGGTTAAAAATTAAGGGATGGAAAAAATATGCCTTACTAACACTAATCAAAGAAAGTTGCCATGAGGATATTATCATTGAAGTAGATTTTAGGACAAAGAATATTCCACGGAGAAAGAGAGGCATCTCATAATGATAAAGAGTTCTATTCCTCAAGATGAGATATAATCCCAAATTTCATGTTTACATGGAATAACAGCTGAAAAAAAACAAAACTCATAACTGAAAGCAAAATAGCCAAAGCCACAATTATAGTCAGACTCTCTTATCTCTCTCTCAGTAAGAGACAAACAAGAAGCCAGAAAACCTGTAAAGATATAGAAGACTTGAACAACAACAACAACCAGCTTGACCTGACATTCACAGAACACTCCAACCAAAAACAGTAGTTACACATTCTTCACAAGTGTACAAGAAACTTTTACCAAAAGAGACCATATACTGGACCATAAAATGAGTCTGAAGAAATGGTACAGGACGCAAATCATACAAAGTACGCTCTCTAGCCACAATGAAATTAAATTTAAATCAATAAAAATATATTTGGTAGGCTCCAAATATTGGAAAGCTAAATAACAAACTTCTAAATAATCCACGAATCAAAGAAGAAATCACAAAGGCAATTAGAAATGATGTTGAACTAAATGAAAATGAAAACAAAACATATCAAAATTGGTGGGATGGAACTAGGACTGTGGTTAGAGAGAAATTTACAGTACTAAATGATATTAGGAAAACAGAGAATCACAAACCAATGATCTCAGCTTCTATCTTAAAAAATTAGAATAAGAGCAAAAAATGAAACCCAACGGAAATAGAAAAAAGGATATAATAAAGATCAGAAATTAATAAAATATAGGGCTGGCCCCGTGGCTTAGCGGTTAAGTGCGCGCACTCCGCTGCTGGCGGCCCAGGTTCGGATCCCGGGCGCGCACCGACGCACCGCTCTCCGACCATGCTGAGGCAGCGTCCCACACACAGCAACTAGAAGGATGTGCAACTACGACATACAACTATCTACTGGGGCTTTGGGGGAAAAAATAAATAAATAAATAAAGTCTTTAAAAAGAGGTAAAGGGAAATAAAGTTGGAAATAATTAAGAAAAAAAAAGAAATTAATAAAATATAAAACAAAAAAAAAGGAAAAAATCAATAAAACCAAAAGGTAGGTCTTTAAGAAGGCAAATAAAGGAAGTAAACCTCTAGGGAGTAGATCAAGAAAGAAAAAAGAGAGAATATTCAATTTCTCATTGCTGTTCAAATAAGCAATATCAGAAATGAGGAGACATCACTATAGATTCTTAGATACTAAAAGGATAATAAGGGACTATCACAAACAACTTCATGCCAATAAACCTGACAACTCAAGTGAAATATACAAATTCCTTAAAAGATACCAAGAAAAAATAAACTGAATAACTCTATATCTATTGGCTAAAATGAATTTATACTTTAAAACCTTCCCACAAAGATAACTTCAGGCCCAAATGGCTTCACTAGTGATTTTTACTAAACTTTTAAGGAGAAAATAACTCCAACTCCAAAAAAAAATCTATTCCAGAAAACTCAAGAGAAGGGAACACGTTCCAATTCTTTCCTTGGGGCCAACATTACCCTGATACAAAATCAGAAAAAAATTACAAGAAAAGAAAACTACAGACCAACATCCTTCATGGACATAGCCACAAAAACTCTTAAAAGTTTTACTAAATCAAATCCAACCTTATATAAAAAGAATAATACAGTATAATCACATGAGATTTAACCCCAGGTGGAAATTTGGTTTAACATACAAAACTGAATCAATAAGTTCACCATATCAGTGTCTAATTTAAAAAAGAACTATATGGGGGCTGACCTGGTGGCGTAGTGGTTAAGTCCATGTGCTCCACTTCAGCGGCCCAGGGTTCGCAGGTGCGGATCCCGGGCGCAGACCGACGCACCACTTGTCAAGCCATGCTGTGGTGGCGTCCCATATAAAGTAGAGGAAGATGGGCACGGATGTTAGCCCAGAGCCAATCTTCCTCAGCAAAAAGTGGAGGATTGGCATCAAATGTTAGTTAGCTCAGGGTAATCTTCCTCACACACACGTACACACACACACACAAAATTTAAAAAAAAAAATGAACTATATAATCATTTCAATAGATGCAGAAAAAATCCATCACAGTGAAATTTCTCAGCAAACTAGTAATGAAAGGAAACTTCTCAACCTACTAAAAGATTCTACAACAAGCCTACAGCTCACATCAGACATAATGCTATCTCCCTTGAAGAAAATAACTATGCTCAATAAAAGAAGCCAGGAATCCATTAAAAAGAGTCCATACCTTATTCCTCATTTATATAAAATTCTAGAAAATACAAACTAATTTACACTGACTGAAAGCAAATTAATAGTTGCCTGGGTCAAAAATGGGGGTAGCGAGGGATGGATTACAAACAGACACAAGGAAATTTGGGGGGATAATGGGCATGTTCATTATCTTGATTAAATATACATAAGTAGGGGCCGGCCCCGTGGCTTAGCGGTTAGGTGCTTGCACTCCGCTGCTGGCGACCCGGGTTCGGATCCCGGGCGCGCACCAACACACCGCTTCTCTGGCCATGCTGAGGCCGCGTCCCACATACAGCAACTAGAAAGATGTGCAGCTATGACATACAACTATCTACTGGGGCTTTGGGGGAAAAAATAAATAAATAAAATTATTAAAAAAAAAAAAATATATACATAAGTAAAAACTCATCAAATTATACATTTTAAATATATGCAGCTTATTGTATGTCAAAACAGACAAAATATGGAGATATAGCGAATGAATGACAAATATGATATTTCAATGCATCGTAATGATGGATTACATTCAACCAACACTATTGTAACAACAACTCGATGACAGTGAGAAGAAGCTGGAGAGAAGAGAAAAGCTGGATTTGTACTCATTCTTTACAAAAAAGTTATTTTAAAGCAAAGATTTAAGATTTAATCGTGAAACCATAAATGTATAGAATAAAAGGTATTAACCTGGTTGAGGAGAAGTCCCTTCCTAAGCATGTTGGAAAACACAGAAACTATAAGCAAAAAATTTGATAAATTTGACTCTGATATTTAAAAGCAAACAGATCAAAATACTGACAATTTAAAAGACCAATAATACTCAGTTGTAAGTGTGACAAAGCAGCTGTTGTTTTATACCACTGCTGCATGGAAAATTTTATATTACTATTTTGGTGAGTAATATCAAAATACAAAAGATGTATACACTTTGATGTAACAATGCAACTTTCAAGAACTTATCCTACAGAAACTCACAGAGATGTGCAAAGATACGACAAAGATATTGTGTTCAGGGTTGCTCATATGACAGAAAGTTAGGGAAAAAACTTGAAATGCCCATCAGTGGGGATTGGCTAAATAAATTATGCTAATACAATGAAATATTATATGGCCATTAAATAGACTAAATAATACATATGTACATGCATACACATTTCTGCCGTGGACATTATGAAGCAAGATACATACAAAACAGAATATTTAGTATGGTCCCATTTTTTAAAAAAAGAAGCTAGAGATATACTACATGTGTGGAAAATAATGAGGAGAATATACGTTAAGCTGTAAGCTATGATATTACAGAAGACTTTCACATTCTACATTAGACATTTCTGTACTGTTTGAACTCTTTAGAAGTAGGTATTGTTTTTGTTACCAGAAAAATAAACCTAAAAATCCTATGAAATAACTTGCCCTTATTGGCTTCTCATCACAGTCTTTCTCCAATTTGGTACCTCTAATAAATCCAAAATGCAATTTCTCTTGCAAAAGCTATTTAAAAAGCTCCTCTTTTCCCATAAATCTGCAAACTGCTTTAGTGCATCATATTTCCAGGCTCAGTCTGAAATCCTTTGCAGCTTTGGGTAAACGCATCAATTCTGCTTTTTCTTGCTCATCCAAGAAAACAAATGCAAAGAGCATCAAAAGTAAATGCTAATAGATGTTTGCTGCTTTATTTAACTTTTTGCTGACATTTCCACTTTCTTAAAAAGTAGGTATTTTCAATTGTTTTGTTTGTGAATAAACTTTATGGGATTCTACATTACCGAAAAAGTTTGAGAAAAAGGAACACTCAGTGGTTACACATTGAGAATGAGCAATCACTGACTTTACACTAAGCTCTTCCAGGGATTCTCTGTATTTACCATGAGTCATTTTACTTTGTTCCATCCATCAAAAGGCTCCGAAGACACAGGGCTTTGGAGTAGTAAGACCGGGCAATGCCTGATGACCACAGTGGGCATTTCATTTTCTTAACACAAGCCTAAACCCAAAGGTGGCCAGTGGCCAATGACTGGGCATTCCCAGGTAGTCTAGAGTGAGGAAAGAAGTAAAATCGAGTGGTGTCACCAGTCATCGTCAAAATTCAGGGGAGTTACAACCAAATTGCCTTTTGTGAGTATGTTACACTGAAGAACACTGGCCCTTCCTACTATTTCCTCTTCCAATCCACCATCCAGGGGAGAAAGGTCGGCTGTGACTGCAGTCTAGGAAGGCAGGGTGGAAATTCAACAGCCATGCCTCACCCTTCACTAATAAATCAATGCATACTAACAGGGAAAACACAGGGAGGGCAATGTGCTGGGGGCAAATGAGGTTGTACATGGTGTGGTTTCTTCCCTAAGTGAAACTCACAGTGTAACCGAGGATACAAGACAGGAAATCACCTACTGCAGCACTATCCAACAGAAATTTAATGCAAGCCACATGTTTTAAAAGTTCGGAAAGCTGCAATTAAAAAAGTAGAAAGAAACAGATGAAATTAATTTAAATAATATTTCACTTAGCCCAAAATATTATCATTTTAATATAAAACCAATATAAGAAAATTCATCGCTACTTTACACTCTCTTTTACTTTTTCTTGGTTATCTAGTATGTATTTGCCAGTTAGAGCGCATCTCAATTCAGACTAGCCATGTTTCAAGTGCTCAATGTGCTTTCTGTGGCTACTGGCTACCATATGAAAAAGCGCAGGTCTACAGGGGAAATCTAGTCAATCTAATCATAACAGGCAATGAGATGACTGCAGGAGAAGCTCACAGAAGCACCAAGATCCACAGACCTTCCAACAGAAACATTGACTTTTCTTTTAGTATCACACTCATTTTTTGCTTCTTCACAATTGAATCTAACGGTTTGGTTCCTCTTGCTTCTCCTTCACTCCACCTTACTGGACCGTGCCTCTCTCTTCACTTGTCTGTAGCTCATTCTCACTGAGGTGTCACTCACTTGCTGAGCTGAAATTTTACCCTTACTTCTTCACAAGTGTAATTCCACAATCAAGAATAAAAACTGAAGGGGCCAGCCCCGTGGCATAGCGGTTAAGCATGCGCACACCGCTGCTGATGGCCCGGGTTCAGATCCCGGGTGCACACCAATGCACCGCTTGTCAGGCCATGCTGTGGCGGCATCCCATATAAAGTAGAGGAAGATGGGCATGGATGTTAGCCCAGAGCCAGTCTTCCTCAGAAAAAAAAAAGAGGAGGATTGGCATTGGATGTTAGCTCAGGGCTGATCTTTCTCACAAATAAATAAATAAATAAAAGAATAAAAACGGAAAAATACAAAAGCTTACACTCTTGGGAAGTACATTATTTAAAGTCCTATCACTTACGTAATTCTATGCTTTTTAACTAGACAGCCTCCTCAGAGGGAAGGAAGAAGGAATATTATCTGTTTCCTCAAAGTGAAGCCCAGGACCTAGAGCAGAACTAGAAACAAGAATGATGGTGATAAAACTCAAGATTCCACTGGCTTAGGAGAAGCCATATGTAGCACACTCCCCATATGTGCCCTGTGACTGGCCAAAGATATCCTAAGCTCTATTTTAGCATTTTTTCAGTAGGTACAGGATGTGGTTTTTATCTTAACAAAGACCATCTTCTTTCAAACCAATTAGGCTGATTACGCAGAAACAAGTTATGTGTTAGCCCAAGTTTACGGATACAAATTTATTTTACTTAGCTTTAGCCCATTTATTCAGCAAACCAGGTAACATGGTATTTATCAGATTAAAGTTATTTGTTCAGTTATTATACAGACAACTTCACTTCATTCAATCCAGTATCAATAGAGTCCACCCTAGCCCTAGAGAGTTATTTTGCAAATACAAATTTATGACACGAACTATCAAGAATAGATCCATGCAAATCCATTTCACCCCCCTAAAAAATAAACCTCAAAGCACATACTTTCATGGCAGTATATTAGCAGTGTGTGAAGTCATCTTTGTATACCACAGGAATTGGTTATACAGCTCCATTCTACAATCTACAGAAGCCGTGAATAGGTATACATGTAGGCTGAAGAATTAGATTTATCTCCTGCATCCAATAAGTACTCTTTGTATAACTTTGAAATATCTTCCTAAGTTAAGCATTTTGAAATTTTAATCGAATCTTGTTTTCTATTTTAGAAATTTATGCCTATATGCATAGCAGAATCTTATTAATGGCATATTGAATACAAGCACGCAGATTCTTAAACTTACAAGGAACTTGTCATTCTAACATACCCTAAGAACCAATTCACATTAGATGGGTTGCAAGCAGAATGGAGCAAAATAATTTTAAAAGCCTGATGAATGCACAGGATTGATAACATTCCTCCAATGTAACGTGGCTGCCAGTCTGTACTACGTTGATGTCTCAGTGATTAAATATTTTTGGCTCCAAGGGTCCATAAAGAGGCTCTTTTCTAAAGACACAGTTGACTTAAAAGATTTACTAAAGCTTGCTTCAACTGCTATCCAAGAGAATTATTAAAACAATATAATTGTCAAACTAGTGTATTGCTAATCCCATTTTTATTGTTAACATTTGCCACTGAAATTGCTCTTTAATTGTTTGTTTTGGAACAGACATAAAATATCATGACAGCAATATTTTGGCACATATTGGAAAATCCGCAATGAATAAAGATTTTTTTCCAACAAAATACAGTTTGCCTATATTACTTGGCATCAAAGTGATTTACTAAAATAGGCCAAAACATAAACTACTGAAATAAAATGAAGAGAGATGAGACTTATAGCAAAATCAAAAGGCTGATCCATCCAAATTCATACTTAAGACACATTTAAAAGCAACTTCTACTCTTTGGAAAGTGGCAGAGGGGGAAAAAGAATGCCTTCTCTCCTGCTCATCCGGCAACTCTGCACTCAAACACCAAGCCACAGGGCTCTTTCGATGGCTGACGTTCTTCAGAACCCACATTTATTAGGCAGATCCAGACTGCCTTAGTGCCATAGACCCTGAAGACTGTATACAGGAATCCATTCAGCTTAATCCAATGCATGCTGCTGAACATCCACTCCCCACCCAACACAGCTGCCTGTTGCCAATGAAAACGCAGTGCTCTCACCAAGATGGGCCCTCCCAGGGAAGAAGTGCTCAGCTCCCGCGACAGCTCCTTTTTGTAGGCAATCAGCAACCTGGCTTTCCCCACCACTTAGCCTGCCAAGAGCAGGAACACTTGTGGCTGGAGCTCAGGATTAAAAATGTTCTGCCTGCTCCCTGCCCTGAAGGTGGTGTTAGAACTCCCGGGCCCTTAGATCAGACCTCTGAGACCAGCTCTGGCTTTTATGCTCGCTTCCCCACGGTCCCTTTGGCTGATCTCAAAAGCCTCACTGAGGGAGACTTGCAGGAAACTCCCAGAACCCAGCTTTCAACCTGTTTCAAGTTTCCAGTACAATCCCATGACCCTAAGCCTGATTCTCTCTGAGTCCCAACCCCGTGGCTACTCAGCCACACTGCATATAGCCCCTGAAGCATAGGGGCTCTAAAAGTTTTTCTTTTTAAGATACTATGTTTGCAAATATCTTCTCCCAATTGTTAGGTTGTCTTTTCGTTTTGTTGATGGTTTCCTTTGCTGTGCAGAAGCTTTTTAGTTTGATGTAGTCCCATTTGTTTATTTTTTCTATTGTTTCTCTTGCCCGGTCAGATGTGGTGTTTGAAAAGATGTTGCTAAGACCGATGTCGAAGAGCATACTGCCTATGTTTTCTTCTAGAACTTTCACAGTTTCAGGTCTTACATTCAAGTCTTTAATCCATTTGGAGTTAATTTTTGTGTATGGTGTAAGGTAAGGATCTACTTTCATTTTTTTGCATGTGGCTATCCAGTTTTCCCAACACCATTTGTTGAAGAGACTTTCTTTTCCCCATTGTATGTTCTTGGCTCCTTTGTCAAAGATTAGCTGTCCATAGATGTGTGGGTTTATTTCTGGGCTTTCGATTCTATTCCATTGATCTGTGTGTCTGTTTTTGTGCCAGTACCATGCTGTTTTGGTTACTATAGCTTTGTAGTATATTTTGAAATCAGGGAGTGTGATACCTCCAGCTTTGTTCTTTTTTCTCAGGATTCCTTTAGCTATTCGCGGTCTTTTGTTGTTCCATATAAATTTTAGGATTCTTTGTTCTATTTCTGTGAAAAATGTTGTTGGAACTTTGATAGGGATTGCATTGAATCTGTAGATGGCTTTAGGAAGTATGGACATCTTAACTATGTTAATTCTTCCAATCCAAGAGCACGGAATATCTTTCCATTTCTTTGTGTCTTCTTCAATTTCTTTCAGAAATGTTTTATAGTTTTCGGTGTACAGATCTTTCACCTCTTTGGTTAAGTTTATTCCTAGGTATTTAATTCTTTTTGTTGCAATTGTAAATGGGAAGGTATTCTTAATTTCTCTTTCTGCTACTTCATTGTTAGTGTACAGAAATGCAACTGATTTTTGTATGTTGATTTTGTATCCTGCAACTTTACCATATTCGTTTATTACTTCTAAAAGTTTTCTGGTGGATTCTTTAGGGTTTTCTATATATAGAAGATATTTGCAAACCATACATCTGATAAGGGCTTAATCTCCAAAATATATAAAGAACTCATGCATCTCAACAACAAAAAAACTACCAACCCAATTAAAAAATGGGCAAAAGACCTGAACAGACATTTCTCCAAAGAAGATATACAGATGGCCAACAGACACATGAAAAGATGTTCAAAATCACTAACTATCAGGGAAATGCAAATCAAAACTACAATGAGATATCACCTCACGCCCGTCAGAATGGCTATAATTAACAAGACAGGAAACAACATGTGTTGGAGAGGATGTGGAGAGAAGGGAACTCTCATACACTGCTGGTGGGAGTGCAAACTGGTGCAGCCACTATGGAAAACAGTATGGAGATTCCTCAAAAAATCAACGATAGAACTACCATATGATCCAGCTATTCCACTGTTGGGTATTTATCCAAAGAACTTGAAAACACCAATTTGCAAAGGTACATGCACCCCTGTGTTCATTGCAGCCTTATTCACGATAGCCAAGACTTGGAAGCAACCTAAATGCCCATCAAGGGACGAATGGATAAAGAAGCTGTGGTATATATACACAATGGAATACTACTCAGCCATAAGAAACGACGAAATCCAGCCATTTGTGACAACATGGATGGACATTGAGGGTATAATGCAAAGTGAAATAAGTCAGAGGGAGAAGGTCAAATACCGTATGATTTCCTTCATTAAGTAGTAGATAATAACAACAATAAACAAATACATAGGGACAGAGAGTGGATTGGTGGTTACCAGAGGGGAAGGGGGGAGGGAGGAGGGTGAAAGGGATAATTCGGTACATGTGTGTGGTGATGGGTTGTAATTAGTATTTTGGTGGTGAACATGATGTAGTCCATGCAGAAATAGAAGTACAATGATGTACACCTGAAATTTTTACAATGTTATAAACCAATGTTACTGCAATAAACAAAAAATTTAAAAAAAAAAAGATACTATGTGATTTTGAAGAGTATAAATTATTTGCAAAGCCAAAAAACATGAAACAACCACAGTATAAAGCCTTGCAGGATCTGGTCCCAAACTACCACTCAGCCTCACTCCCTACACTTCTCCACGGTCACTGGTCCAGGCCCACCTAAGTCCTCACCATCCCCAAAAGCTGGAACGCCCCCTCCGCTCATGACAACTCCCTCAGGGCCCTGTCCAAAGGTTACTTCTTCTGTGAGACTCCCCTCCCTGCACTGAGCAGAGTCGTCACTCCCTCCTCTGGCATCCACAGCCTCTACCTCTCTCCCTAACAGTGCCTACTATGCTCCTGTCCAATTCCATGCTTACACATGGCCCTCTCCTTCACCGTGAATCCAGGGACCCACATACTAGCCACCCAGACAGGAGGGAGCACTGTGCTTCCCAAACAAGCAGTTACAATTGGAGACTTTTTTTTTTTTAAAGAATAAAAATTACTTTCAATTGGTTATTTAACCCATTTGATCCATACTTGGAACTCTTGGTTCTACCACAGAGCTCCAGAAATGTTTCTTTCCTTAAGATTTGTACATGGCTATTCTGTACAAACAGGACATCAAATTCAGAGATCTGCTCCCTTCATCTTCACTTTCTGTAGGCCTGCAGGAAAGACACAGAAGCTGCCTGCCATTCCCGCCCATCGGAAGAGACAGGTTTGCTTTCTTAATGAAAAACATCTAGGGGAGGATGCAGTGCTGGTAAGAGCACATCATACGAGGAACTCTAGAAAAGAAGAAGGAAGTTCCAAAGCCTGTAATCAGGCTTTAAGTACATCAAACAGAAGCTGGAAAACAGTTATGGCCTAAGAGTGATGAAAAAAGTCATCAACAGGTCACAGCGACCACTGGAGGAATGAGTCAAATGCTGTTTTGTTTTTTTAATGGGTGGCTAGAAGACATAAGCAGTAGCCAAGTGTGTGGGGTCCCCATACAATTTTTTCATTATGTCTCGTCCTGATCAAATCATTGCTAGAAGCTGCTATATAGACTAGACACCACACAGGCCCTGGAAGTTAGAAACCAAACCTAACTGAAGTACATACTGTGTTTCCTTGAATGCAGGAATCTATCGCTTCTATTACTATTACTTTATCAAGCACTAAGAAAGAAAAATGCAGACAATTAAACCGCAACATTGTTTCTTATTACTTAGAATTTTCATTTTATTTTTATTGAAAGAGCTCTTTTAGACTTATTCAGACATATATATATAGTTTTATAATATACCACTCTTGAGCACTTACAGAAAGAAAAAGAAAAGGGAAATAAATTGGTTAAGGCAATGACGACCAGGTCACCCGGCTGAAAGCAATTGTAAAATGCCATTGATTTGGAAAGTACATCCCAGTTTCAGAAATGTTAAAATCTGAAAAAGATGTGCATCATAGAATCAATAAAATACTATATTATGTCTAGCTCAGTGACAAAAATTTAGAAAGGACAAGGATAGTTCACAGGATAACAGTACGATGACATTTCATTGATTAAAAAACGCATTTATACAGAGAAAAAAAGTTGAGATGATTCAACTCAAGAAAGACAAAAGTAAAATAGGAATTTAATAAAGTTCTTCGAGGACATCAAAGTCGTGTCCCAAAAAGCAGTTTTTGGTAAAGGCAGATAACCCACCCAGGTACAAGAGAACATTTCTTTGGCTAAGGGCACTCCCCTGCTATAAGCACCAACTTTCTTTCTATATTATATAACATATCATTTAACTCAACAGAAATAAAATGCAAAGGATTTGTGAAAAGAGGACGGGTCATTAAGCAATGTCCCTATACAACTGCAGAGCTGGTCAAGACTCAGACAAGGAAACCGAAGCCCAGTAAGGTTAAGTGAGATGATGAAGGACACACAATCCTTCCGGGCAGAGTTCGGGTTTGAACCCAACCACACAACATGGTTAAAACTCTAAAAAATTTTTAAATTTCACTTCAATTTCAGATGCACATTTCCATTCTTACCAGAATTACTTGAAAAATGAGTGGGATCAGTTTGCTTTCTTCCACAAGTCTGTTAAAAAAACAAAAAGATAACCACACATTAGATAACTCATATTTAAACTGCTGCCCTGATATGGAGCACTGCAACCCCACGTTTTATTGCCTAAATTCTGTGACCGAGAAACATATGAATAAATATTCATTTTTAATACATCGAACTACACCTATTAAACATAAGAAATATGGGGCTTCTTTGCAAGCGACTATTAGCTTAGCCTTATTGATCGGTAGCAAGTATAATCTCAAATAAATTGATAATATAAAAATTGATAGATTGATAAATGTAAAAATTAATTAAAATTCACAATTATAAAGACCATCAAAACAGTCAATGCCAGCTTAAATAATGCAACCAACTCTCACTGTACAGTTAAATTATAAGCATGCCACACAGTAATCTTTCATATATGCCTCATTAGCTATCTTCTCAGCATTAATTAATGTACAATGATTTTTAATGATCTTTAAATTTAAAAAAAGTAGACACCAGGGCCCTGCCCAGTGGCATAGTGGTTAAGTTCGTACGCTCCGCTTCAGCAGCCTGGGGTTTGCATGTTCGGATCCCAAGTGCAGACCTACGCGCCACTCATCAGGCCGTGTTGTGGCAGCATCCCACAAACAAAATAGAGGAAGATGGGCACGGATGTTAGCTCAGGGCCAATCTTCCTTACACACACACAAAAGGTAGACACAATTACCCAATAGACTCTAAGCACTTTCCCTCATCAAACCTAGTGGTAAATCGTCATCTATCATAACAGAAAATTTTTTCATGCAATTTAAGAGAAAATGGCCTTGATTCAAAAGTGACAGTTTTTACTAAGAATAGTGCTTCAATCTCTAAATATTCCTTTAGTCCAGGGATCAGCAAATTTTTTTCTGTAAAGGAGCAGGTAGCAAACATTGTAGGCTTTGCAAGCCACATGAGTCTCTACAGCAACTACTTAACTCTGTCACTGTAACGTAAAAGCAGGCATAAATAATACATAAATGAATAGTCAGGGCCGTGTTCCAATAAAATTTTATTTACAAAATCAGGCAGTGTGCCATATTGGGCCCATAAGCAATAATTTGCTGACTCTTCCTTCAGTTTAAGAAGAAAAAATCAGATTCCTTAATTTTATTAGCATTTACTTTGTAAGATAAACTACAGCACTTAAGACAAGCATGTTGCCTTCCTCGTAGGTATGCGCAGTTTATCTATTTCAGAGAAAATGCCAGGTGGATAGAAAGGGAATTTATCATCCGGCCTCCCCAGAGCTTGTCTGTCTGTGATAATACCTTGATAAAAGAAAAGCCTATGAGACTAGCCACAAAAAGATCACAGCATTTAGGGATATGTGTTTAGGGAAAGAGAGATACAGAGAGAGTTCCCAAAGATTGAAGCACTTGGTATCTTAAACAAACAAATGTGATTATTTCTGTAGTTTCAGTGTATTAGAGGGAAAAAGATTTTGATTACAACTATCAAACTCATTTACATTCTCTCACTTTCCTAGGAATTGAAGGCTCAGATGTGAAGATGAAGGTCCTTATACCGTGCCTGGGTGGGATTCAAGACCAAGCACAACTTCAGGCCAGAACATTCCCAATCTTCTTCCGCAGCTTCCTGGATGTTAACCATCTCTTTTCCTAAATTGATCTTTTTAAATTTTTATGATATATACTCTTATTAGGCCCAGGCTGAAATAGCCAAGCATATACATCTCAGAGTTGCCCTAGTAATCAAAGCTAAGAAAGTCACAGGGACACAGACACCACTACTTCTCCAATGGTACCTAGGAGTTACAGCTCCCTCTACCACAGTCTACCCCAACATTCAGATCCAGAAGCACCCACTCACAACACCAGCCCTTTCATGATAGTATTTTAAAATATATTCTATTATTAAGATATGACGACACAAACTACCTTAATACATTCTTAAAAATTACGACTAGTTCTTCTGCAAGTCTCTCTGCACGATGAGCAGGCTGGCCTGGACTATGTCTTAAGTGTCCTTTAATTCTAAATTCTAACACTCCAGTCCTTCCACTCTTCTGAGTACAATCAACCATGCCAATTTTTGTTCTTTGATTTGACTAACATAATTTAGACCCACATCTGGTAAATAAAAAGGGAACTCAAGCTAAATAATGTTTAGTTTAAAAAAATTCCTAAGACATTTTCTGTGACTCATAACTAACCTCAAATGCAAGTCCAAAAAAACTCTAAAGCAAGTATGGAACAAGGGCAGCTGCAAACGTTTACAACTATCTAAGGCAGTGTTCTTCCAAAGCGTGGGAAGTGACCAATAAGTGGGCAATGAGATCAGTTTACTGCGTATTGACTAGCATTTTCTTATTAAAAAATAATAAAATAGAGAATATCCAAGGGTGACACACGTAGTATCATTCCGTCACATTTTTGCTTCAGTGATAGGTCTGCATATGTGTACCACATAGTGGTGTAAAACCCATTTTTCTTATGTGTGGGTTGTAGATAAAACATCTGAAATCCACAGATTTAAGATTGCTTTGGAGACAATATTCATTTGACCTCAGTATATTCTTAAAATCTGAATTTTTTAAAAAGATTAGTCTTTTTTTTTTTTTTTATGGTGAGTAAGACTGGCCCTGGGCTAACATCCGTGCCCATCTTCCTCCACTTTATATGGGACGCTGCCACAGCATGGCTTGCCAAGCAGTGCGTCGGTGCGCACCCGGGATCCGAACCGGGGAACCCTGAGGTGCCGCAGCGGAGCACGCGCACTTAACCGCTTGCACCACGGGGCCAGCCCCAAAAATCAGTCTTCTTAACTGGAAGCATTTCCTCTCATACCACCGTAGGTCCAATTAGTGGCTCAGGTCTCAAATGATCAAACCCTTCATGCACTCTGAGTCACGGAGCCATCTACTTGGAGCTCTCTTCCTCTGATTTGGTACTCTGGAGAGCAGCTCCAGTGCTCAGGCCTCTGTAGGCCAGGGAGGACGAGGTTTACCTCTAAATAAAGTTGACGTGGCTGAATCTCAGGAAATTATTCAGGCAGCAAGCCTTAAATCATCATAGTAGAGTTTGGAAAATCATGATGCAAAAGGCTACCCTATTTCTGGGCTCTGTTGTGGTTGGCCACCAGGATGTATTTAAATCCGCAGTATTATTTTACTACAAGAGCCTATTATATTCTAAATTCCGAAAGAATGAAAATTTCTATGGCTTATGGACAGCCTGAGGTACAGGAAGTAAAGAGATCTATCTGAATTTTTTTAAACCACAAATAAACAAAATAGGTATCTTTTTGAAATTATCCCTAATCTTCAAAGGATTGTGAAGATATTAACTACATCACAGTATACTTTTCTTCCTTTATGTTAGCCATCGAAGCACACGGCGTTTAAGTAATTCCAGATGAGTAAATTCCCAAATGCAGCTCCTGGGACCACTTTACCTTGGATTTTTCATTTTGTTTTGTTTTGGTTTTTTCCTTAACAGTACGATTTAATGATAGATTGTGTATGGTTAAAGAGTTTTCCTTACTAGGCTTTGTTTGGGAAGATTCACTGGGATTTTGTATATCTGTGGTTTACATTATTAACAAAGGAGGTGCTGTTTGAATTAGAAAATTTTGAATAAACTTATGGAAATCTCTAGGATACATTATTTGACACTTTAATTCCTCCTTGTGCCTAAAGTAAATGTTGCTCTTAGTGTTGGGAAATTTTTTTAAATTTTTTTATTGATGTTTGATAGTTCAAGCATCAATGATACTATGTAAAATATCATGTATTTAAATTTTGATAATTATTTAGTTGAGATTTATCTATGTAAGCTACAAGCACAAATTGATCTATAACAAGATTTTATCACAAAATGTGCTGTGATTAATAAAACAAAACATTTACTTTAAATAATAGGTCAACACTTTTTTTTTTTTTTCTGTGAGGAAGATCAGCCCTGAGCTAATATTCATGCCAATCCTCCTCTTTTTTGTTTGCTGAGGAAGACTGGCCCTGGGCTAACATCTGTGCCTCTCTTCCTCCACTTTATATGGGACGCCACCACAGCATGGCCTGACAAGCGGTACATCAGTGCACGCCCGGGATCCGAACCTGGGCTGCCAGCAGCGGAGCGCGCACACTTAGCCGCCACGCCACGGGGCCAGCCCCAATAGGTCAACACTTTTGATGTAAGAAAGAACAATTGCTTTTGAGGTAAAGTCATTATCAGTGGCCTATGGAACTATGATGGCCTTGGTTTTCTTTGCTGCACGATTACATTTTACACACATTGAAAATAAAGGCTAACTATAAAGTAAATCTAGCAATATTTAGATATAAATGACTGGTTACAACTTAAATAGGGAAAGTAGGAATAGAGAGATTACTCTGCTTCTGTTCAGAGAGCTATAGAAGTAGGTTGGGCCAAATTTCAAACCATTATTAACATTTTTTTAACTTTCCTTTAAAACTTAAGACATTTAGGGATGCACCAAGAACAAGAATTAAAAGGAATTAGAGTCCCCCCTGCTCCACTCCACTATACTTCTATTTATTCAGAAAAAAGAGGAGCCCTGAGGAAGTGCAGAGAGAGGAAGGCAAAAGATCTCCACCTGCTCTGGGCTCAGTTTTACAGACAAAGAAAGGAGTACCCAGGAGTCTGTGATAAAACAGATCTACGAGACACCAGGGTTGGTCCATGGAGCTGCACCGTCTTGATTTTGCTTGTGTGCAGTTTTTATCTACCCATGTGGGTAGAGACAATACACATGAAGCTAGGGCCAGAAGTTGAGATCTACAGGTGACTCTATCCATCAGGGACACTATCCTCCCCAAAGGGCTTCTCCATCCACCATCTCTCCATCTTGTCATACAGATCTTACTTAGTACTGGAGACTTTTTTCCTGGAAACTATCTCAACTGATTAACACGATTGAGCCCTTGCTATGGGCTAATCTTATAAACTCAAAATTCATGCCCTCAAACTCAGAGGCAAGTGGCTTAACAGATACATAAGCAAATATAAAAACAAAATTAAACTTCTACGAGAGACATATGCACAGGATATAACAGAATAGACATGGGGAAAACTTAGAGAGCCCAGACTGGTGAGAAGAGATGTTTAGGAGCCTTGAAAGACAGTAGGAACTGGCCAGTTAGTGTGTGGAGGAGGCAGGTGTGCCTGTATGGAAAGGGTGGTAAGCATTCTGAGCAGTACAAGGACAACGTGAAACATAGCGTAGAATGACATAGCAGTGAAAGTCATGCAAGTAAGTTTGGATTTTACCCTGAAGGTTTATGGGGACCCTCTGAAGGACTTTAAGCAGAAGAATAACAGTTGGATTTTGAACTTTGTGGCAGTTTTAAAACATGACTCCACCAAAATACGATGAAAAATAGGATAGTCGCATAGTCTTAAAAGACTTCCCCACAAGATATTTATAATGGAGAAACCTGGCAGGCACCACCTTAACCACGTGAGCACTTTACTCTTTATAAAACACCATCTGCCACAGTACTGTTCTGCAACACACTGAAATTTCAAAGACTGTTTCTTCACCACAGTTTGAGAGTACTAGTCTAGAACCAGACAGACTAGTTAATAGGCTACTACAGTGAGCCAAAGAAGTCCTGACTGGGGCCTCATATTAGTTTTCTATTGCTGCATAACAAATTACCACAAATTTAGGGGCTTAAAGCAACATCCATTTTTTAGTTCAAAGTTCTGTAGGTCAGAAGTCCAGCTCAGCATGGCTGGGTTATCTGCTCAGCATATCACAAATTTAGAAGCCAGGTTTCAGCTGGGCTAAGTTCTCATTTGAAGGCTGGAGGTGGAGGGGATACGTTTTCAATCTCATTCTCATTGTAGACAGAATTCAGTTCCATGCAGTTGTAGGCCTGAGGTCCCTATCTCCTTGCTGGCTGTCAGCCAGGGATCCCTCTCAGGTCCTGAAGGCCACTTACATTCCTTGCCATGTGGCCTCCTCTATCTCTGAAACTATCAGTGGAGAATCTCCTCCATGTTGAATCCTTCTCAAACATCAAATCTCTTTGACTTCCCTGTCTCTGACCTCTAGACCAGATTCAAATGGCTCATATGATTAGTCAGGCCCACTCGGATAATCTCCATATTTTAAGGTCAACTAGTTTGGGACCTTAATGACATCTGCAATATCCCTTCACAGCAGCACTAAATTAGTGTTTAACTGAACAACTGGTAGAAGGTATGTATACACCAGGGGCTGGGAATCTTGAAGGTCATCTTAGAATTCTGCCCACTACAGGCCTGAACTTACCCTCAGTGCAATTCCATCTTACCCCCACCTCTTAAAAAAAAAAAAAAAATCATATTTGATTCTTTGAATAAGCTGCTTCTGGCCAACTTGTGTACAAACTCAAGATAGATGCTGGACATTTTTTAGCTTTCCAACAACACTGGTTAGGAGTTTCAGATTTCATATTTGTTGTAACTGAGCACTAGAGTACAAACAAAGCTTTTGAGTTTCTTACCATAATTTACCAGTCTAGTGGACCAACAACCGTCATTTTAAACAAAAAATCTCCAACATCAAGCTGAATTTAAAATTATTGGTTCAATGAATCAGCTTCAAAAAGAAACGAGTTCATAATGTTTAGTTACAGCATGATATAATGTCTATCCTGAAAGCAAGAATATTTGTAATGTTTCTCCTTGAAATGTTTGCCCTTGCCAGCGATGCCTGCTAATCCTCTTGCAGAGAACTGCAGAAGTCTTACCAATAAAGGTACACATATGAAAGGTTTTTTTTCTTTTTTTTTCACAAAAAAAGGGCAGAGTTGAGATTTTAGCTGCTTTAGCACAGAGAATTTCAGATCTGGTCATTTTACAAAGATCTACAAGAGTCCTCCTTATGGGCAGGCATTATACGTCTTCCCTGAGGAAATTTACACCCCAGTGGGCACAAAACATACACAATATAAAAATAACTTAATCCAAGTTATAAAGCTGACTGCTTCATTTGCTGAGAAAGTCTTAGAATTAAGTTAGCATATGAGGCTATACCAGAATGCACCTCTGATATACGGAAATCTCCCATTGTCTAAAACAGCATGAAAAAAGATAGGAATTTCAGCAAGAGAAATTTGGTTAGGTAAAAAGCAAATGTTTTCCAATAGAAAGGAGATTTTAGATGGAAATATAAGAACTTTATGATATATAAGATATATAAGAACTTTATGATATATATTAGCAACTTTTGCAAAATGCTTTTCTACCTACTACCTCAATAGATGCCCAATACAGCCCTGTGATAACCCACATCTGTTGAATGAAACAAGGTGACACAATGTTTCTATCACAGAAAGTATGGAAGGTGAGATAGAAGAGCTGTAGTCAAGAGGATCTCCACACAGTGTGCGGAGCTTATTTACAAGACAGTTCTGACTCCTTCTAACTCCAGATGCTACAATATGCCTGAAAGTCCCATTTTGTCCAGGGCTTTACAGGAACTGTCCCTGCACAGACAGCAACACTCTCGGTGACCAGCCAAGGGCTCCAGCCCCTCCTTCCCACATCCTGCCCAGTGCTTTCTGCTCTGCCTGGTCCTGATTCCTCACCCTCTGTCTTTCTGAACCTTGTGGCTCTGCAGCTGGCCTCCTTTCTCTAATAAATCTTTGAATCCTTGGTGCTCTCCCCAAGACATGATTCTGTATTGGTCCCACAGCTCCACACCTTGAAACTACAGATAAGAAGCATGCTCATCCTTGCACCAGAGCAGGGAGGGAACTGAACAGAAAGAAATGCTCAGTAAGATAGAAGATTGGTAGGGGCACAAACCAGAAGCAAGTCCGTAAGAGGACCATTAGATTGTACATGTGGCCAGCATTGCTTTTCTCCTACAGACAGGAGCCCAACACTAAAATACAGCAATTATATAAGAGATGTTTTTTAAATTCTTGTCAATTTAATGAACCTGCTTATTTTCTATGGTCCCTTTTTGTCCTGTTACTTAAGAAAATGCAAGAGATTTTTGTTTTGAATCTACTTGAAGTCAGGCTAAGATTTCTCTCTCTTCTCTCTCATTCACTCAGTAAACATTCACTGGGAGGCTATTATGTGCCATGCATTGGGCTGAGAGCTACACCAAGTACCGTAAGTGCTAGGACAGACATCTATAAAGGGTACAGATGGGACAACAGAAATAGTCTTTTCTATCTGAGGGGCATAACAAAGGCTTCAAAGTGTAACGAACAGTGACTACAGTGGTAAATATGGATCACACAGTCACTATGTGGAACACACGGTTCCCAGTGCTATACATGTGCTAACTCATTGGACTCTAACAAATAAAAAGAAAAATCCTATGAGTTAGGTATGATGATGATGATTACTTTTTTTTCAAATGAGAAATGAAGGCACAAAAAATTGGTCAAGTGACAAGGAGTGGGGCTGAGATACAAACCCAGGCAGCTTAGATCAGCGTCTACATTCCATAGTATAGGTACTGCTTGAGCTGAACCTTGAAAGAAGAGTAGGTTATTGACAGGTAGGGGATGGAGGAAGGGGTAGGAGGGAAGAGAGGACAGGCAGGGATGAATTGTGTCCTGTGCAAAGGGAACAGCGTGATAAAAAGCAAAAACAGGATGGCTCGTTAATGGCAGTGAAAAGGCAAGTTTATTGCATTAGTGTAAGAGGTAAAGAGAAGGTAGCAAAAGATCAGGCTGGAGGAATAAGGCAGGGCAGATCACAAAAGATCTTGACAGCCAGGCTGAGGAGCTTGCCCTTTATCCTCTAGATGGGGTTGGTAAACTACGCCTGCAAGCCAAACCTTGTCAGCCCCAGTATTTGTATGGCCCACAAGCTAAGAATGGTTGTTAGGTTTTTAAATGGTCGAAAAAAATCAAAAGAAGATTACTTCATGACACATGAAAATTGCAGGAAATTCAAATTTCGGTTTCCACAAATAAAGTGTTACTAGAACACAGTGACACTCATTCATTTACATATTGTCTATGGCTGCTTTTACACTACAATGGCAGAGTTGGGTAGCTGCAACAGAGACCACACAGCCTGCAATGCCTGAAATACTGATTATCTGGTCTTTGCAGAAAAAGTTTGCTGAGTTAGCACATGTCCCTCCTCTAGGTGACTGGGCACCACTAAGGGGAGGATTAGGCAAAATGATGTCGTTACCAGCTTTATATTTTTACAATGATTATTCAGGCTGCAGTTGAGGAGGATGGACTGAAAACAAAAAGGACTGGGAACAAGAAGATCAGTTAGCTGAAAATGACTCAAGATAAGAGGTGATAAGAACCAAAGCAGGAGTAAACAGGAAAAGACAAAGATGAGCAAGATTAACAAGGTTGCATCAACAGAATTTGAAAATCTATTGCAGCAGGAGAGAGAGAGGAGGGAAGAAATACAGAATGACTCCAGGTGCTGGTTTTGGCCTACCTGGAAGCCACCACCATGACCACCACCAGAACAATAAACATCACAGCAAGCAATCTCATTTACAGAAGCTCCCTATGCCCTAATGCACTGGGCTTAGTGCTTTAGCTCTCATGTAATCCTTACCATGTGGTAGGAATGAGTAACCTTATTCTACAAAGAAGAAAACTAACATTGAACCTTCCAAGGTAACACAGCTAATTGGTTTCAGTGTTCATGATCTTAACTGCTCTAAGATACTATACTAAGATAATGTATAGAGGGGAAAAGCTAGTTTGGAGAAGAAGATGAATTAAGTTTGGAAAGAAGAGTGAGAAGTGGGCTGAAGGCAGAAACCAAAGGTACACCAACATATAAAGAGTTGGCAAGACAAAGAAAACCTGGTGGTTGCCATGTTCACGTGATGTAGGAAGCAAAGATGTCAACGTGGGTGGAATAGAAGAGGGTAAAAAAGAACAACTTAACACCCTGCTCAACCTCCTTGATGTTCAGATCTTAGGTTCAGTCCCAATTCCTATAAATTATACTTTTATTTTACTGAGTAACTTTAGTGTCCCCACGCTCATTTCAGAAGCTACTTCTAAGATCAATCCATGACATTACGGTACTGAGACAAAAATAGAAAGCGAGGATCAACTTCAAACCACTGAACCAAAGGCTACCTTACTGACCATGAAAACCATAACATGGGTTATGGATTGTCATTAACGTTAATGTTTGATAAGAACCACCAGCCTGTGTGTGTATGTGTGTGCTTAACAAATTTACGGGTTTTGCCTGATTATAGAAAATAATTATTAAAAGTCATAATAATTTTACATAGCTAGTTACATAAAATTATTTATATAAAATGTATAAATACACAAGAATAAAATATAATATTTTTTTGAATGTTACATTTGGGAAAAAGAGAAAAGCATTACAAAGAAAATATTATAATCCCAGCACTCTAAGAAAATCATTAATAAGTTTTGATGTATTGTCTTTTTTCTATTCATATAGGACATAGGATCAATTCATCTCTAAAATAATAGCTACCATTTCTTGTGCATGTACTCTACGTCACTTGGACAGCCACGCCTCATTCAATGTCCAATAACCCTCTGAGGTTAAGTCCATTTTACAGAGGAAGACACTGAAGATCAGGCTGGTGAAGCAATCCGTTCATAGTCACTTACAAAGCCAGTAACGGATCTGGGATTAGAAGTGGAATCTGCCTAATTTAAGAGTTTATTAGAGGGCCGGCCCCGTGGCTTAGTGGTTAAGTGAGCGCGCTCCACTGCTGGCGACCCGGGTTCGGATCCCGGGCTCACACCGACGCGCTGCTTCTCCGGCCATGCTGAGGCCGCGTCCCACATGCAGCAACTAGAAGGATGTGCAGCTATGACACACAACTATCTACTGGGGCTTTGGGGGGAAAAATAAATAAATAAAATCTTAAAAAAAAAAAAAAAGAGTTTATTAGATATATCAGAATAGGAGGTGGAAGAAAAAGTTCAAATCATACTACATATATTGGTTTTTTTTTAACACATTAAAAACATTTTCCCATGTAATTAAATATTCATTTAAAACATGAGTGCTTATATCTACACCATTTCTAATCTACAGTGTATTTAACTCATCCTCTATTGATGGACCTCCGTTTTTCACTTTCCACTAGTATACATTAGGGAAGAAAAACAAATGTACTGGTTAAGGGATCACTTCAAACGAGTTCAAATCCGCACTCAATTCAAATCAACTCAACTCTGTGCTCCTGGTACAGTACATAAACTCTAAGGGATACTTTCTTCATATGTAATACCCCTGCCTACTTCACTGCAGGATGGTGAGGAATAAATAAGGGTAGAGCATCTAGCACTGGCTAGTACATAAAAAGGTCTCTTTGAAGACAGATACTAGCTGTCTTTACTATTATTATTAGTGTTATTTTAAATAATATTTTAATGGACATTCTTAGATACAAATATTTGTGTATATTTTTACTATTTTCTTAAGATGTATTCCTAGAAGTGGAATCAAAGGATATTTAAAGTTTAATACATAATGACAGTTTGCTTGCCACAAAAGATGAACTAATTTATGAAAGTACACATTTCACTAGACTCTCAACAAGTGCTATTTTAAAAAAAAACTATCAGAACGATTTTTTTATTATCTTAATGGAATTTTCTAAATGAGGGTTCTTCTTTTTCATGTTTATTGTTAGGAATGGCCTTTTCATGTCCTTTGCCCATTTTCCCTTTGGGCCTACCCTACTTTAGAATTTCAAGATGCCTAATGAAGACTGTCCCTAAAAGCTGACCATTTTGTTTACTTTGTAAATAGCTGGGTTAAGCTGGATTATGACTCCAAGCAGAGAGAAGAACTGTACACACAAAACTGGTGCATTCTGAGGGTACAAGGTGTCTCAAAGGCATTTATCTCACTGAAGAACCATGGTTAGCCTACTTGACTGCCTGCGTTTTTTTCCTATGTAATATGCTATGGCAAAGAATGCTAAGTGATAACACATGTTCAAAATGGTAATAAAACTGTGCCAATGAAGTCACAGAACACTTGAAACTCAGACCACTGTTTAGTCTGGCAGCTCTCATGTTCTTTAATTATATGACAAAGGCACTGTCTGTACAGCAAACTCTGTAATATATTCTGACAAATAACTGTCATCACATAAAATTAGAAGACCTGATATGGAAGAGGATTTGGTGTTGGGACGTGAGAAATGAGTTGGGAGTCTGCCCTTTATGCCTCGTGTTACAGCCCATTCAGCTGGGCTTCCCTTTGTTCTATGGAGTTGACTGACAGTGACAGGTGCCTGCAATATAGTCACAGACAATGCATGGCTTTATCAAGAGTAGATCAACAACAACAACAAAAATGAGTTTGCAGCAGACGTACTTTGCTAATTCTAAAATGGTAAATTACCTTGGTAAATAACCAAAAGAAAATGCAAACATTACAACAGAACTGTGATGCTAAGACCTGCCAAATACTATCACGGGATTGATTCTTTCAGACTTTAGAAGGTACGCTGATCACACCTAAAGATTTTGTTTAGCTATGATTTCTACAGTTAGGATGCCATGAGCTGATGGTTTTGCTGGCTGTAATAACCAAATAAATAAAGGTTTCTGAACTAACTATATGATTTGTAAAGAGACCCAATAACCATATAAACACAAATTATAAGGGCACTGCAAAAATGCTTTATTGCAAGACAATGTTATTTTTTTCCCTTTTGCCATTGTTTTCAGTGCTGCACATTTTAACACCATCAGAAGTAAAATAAATTTGTTTTACAAGTATAAAATAACCAAAAGGTATTAACTGATGGGTTGAAAAGCAAAGAAGCCAATAAGAGAAGTTGGAAACTGCCACTAAGCAGGGACGGCCCGGTGGCACAAGTGGTTAAGTGCGTGCGCTCCGCTGCGGCGGCCCGGGGTTCGCTGGTTCGGATCCCGGGTGCGCACCGACACACTGCTTGGCAAGCCATGCTGTGGCGGCGTCCCATACAAAGTAGAGGAAGATGGGCACGGATGTTAGTTAGCCCAGGACCAGTCTTCCTCAGCAAAAAAGAGGAGGATTGGCATTGGATGTTAGCACAGGGCTGGTCCTCCTCACAAAAAAAAAAAAAAAGAGCTCCCACTAAGCAGAGATAAATAAATATATCAGTCAAAACAAACATTTTACATTAATATTGTGGTCCAAGGCAATTGGTTCAACTGTCATCTTTACCATTCCTTAACGAACCAGTAAAACAAAGATGTTAATATGATGTTAAATAAACACGTAATTTAAAGAATGTTCCTTTTAAATCCTGAAGATAATGATGCCTATGATAACTGGATGAAGAAATGGAAAACTATTATGGGAAAGGATAAAGTAGATGGCTTTGATGCCATACCCTATATGTATATGAGAAACCAACTGTTCCACTGAAGGATATCAACGTTCAGATGGCAATGGCCTATTAAAGCTTGTGAAGGGTTGGGTTGTACCAATGCCACCATGACTGCCATCTAGTCACAGGCACTGACACTCTCACCCTAGCACTGCCCAAAAGGAAGATCTCATTTCAACTGGCACACAGGCCATTTATAGCTTTCACCTTCCCAATGAACTGGCTGGAAAAGCTCATTGTGTACTCACTCATACAAAATTGTGTGCACAATCTCATAGAAAGGTTGCTCTACGCAACTGAGTCACATCTTAATAATGACGGGTGAATTGAAGAGCCTGCCACTGAACTAAGCCCAGTGTTTAACTTGCCCAGGAGGCAGGGAATCTGGCCCTGGAATTCACATCCCACTCTGATAGCCCAGGCTAGACCCCCTGCACTAAAATAACTATGGTATTTGAGCACTACTGTTTTCACAATGCTTTCGTGTCATCTCCACAATGGCCACAGAGTTTGTAGAATAGTCTCTGGCTCTGTCTAGCGGCCCAGGAAGCCCAGGGCTCTTGACATCTCCTCTGAGGAGGAGATGACCAGAGACCTATGGGCTGCACGCAATGGCAGTGCCCACTCCCACAGGGCTCTGTCAAGCTTCACAAGGAAAGACATGGAGAATCAGAGCCCCAAAATGTGTCTCAAGATGCATAAGTCTGAGCAAATAACAAGCAGATGATAAAATATGGCCAAGGACATAGCACACCTGAGATTTAACCAACATTCTAGATATATACATAGCAAAGTACCTGGATGACCTCACTTTAAGCAGGAGTTCAAGGAGAAAAGGTAACTTATAAAAACCACTGTCCCTGAAGCGTGGAAGACCCAAGCTAAAATCTACCTCTAGGAAGGGTTCCAGAGAGAACTGATAGACCCAAACAGGTAAGTTCCTCTGTCCTATCAGAAAGAGCTAAAAATAAATAGTAATTCTGAACATGCTTAAACAGTCTATTAAGAAAAACTTAATACAGTTTTCCACAGGAAAAAATAACTATGTCTTAATAATTTTTTTAAAAGGAAAGGGTAAAAAGAGGAATTCATAAAAATAATGACCACAATAATACCTACCATGTTTACTATCTATTTATCTTAAAGTAGGAAACAAAAGATAGTAGCAAATGACAACAGCCTCAAATAGAAATACATAAACAATAAACCTTTAGTACAGTGTTAGTATTGTTTTTATAAATATTCTAAAAATAGGAATATATAATATAGTTTCCAATTATTCAGATAAGAATTCAATACCTTGACCTCTCAATTCATTGACCTCATCACTTCTAAACTCTTTTCTTATCTCAGGCTCAGGCACCCAGTTTCTAGACAGGTTTATGACTGCTAAGTGCACCACTTCAAAAGTCTCACATGCAAGCATGCCAAAGGCAGAAAACCACTTCCTAATTTCCCAGCTCAATTCCCCCTCCATGGGCACGGGATTCTAACACTTCTCCCTGAAGGAATTTCGCAGGGCATATCCCCAAGGGGGCAAGCATATCAGTCTAGCAAGCCACTACTCACCCTCTTGCTTCAATAGCTCCTACGAGATCAAGGGTTGGGAATCTTTTTTAGTAAAAGGTCAGAAGTAAATACTTTTGGCTTTGCAGGCCATATGGACTCTTTCAAAACTACTCAACTCTGCCACTGCAATCAATAGAAAAGCAGCCACAGGCAATAAATAAACAAATCAGCATGGCTATGTTCTGATAACATCTTATTTACAAAAGCAGGTAGGCTGGATATGGCCTGTAAGCTGTAGTTTACCAACCTCTGTACTAGATCATTCTCATTGACATAGAAACATCACTAAAATATTGCTCATCTTAAACAAAAAAAAATTCTTTTGACTGCATATCTCCCTCCAGCTCCCCATTTTGCAGCTATCTTTTATAGCAAAATTCTCTTTAGAATTATTGATGTTCCTGTCTCCATCTCATCATTCCCTCCTCAATGAACCCCACCAGGCTTTTGCACTCATGTGCCACCAAAGAAAACCCCTAAAGAAGTTACTCCTGTTGCCCACTACGATGGTTAATTCTCCATCCTCCTCCTACTGACACTCTCAGCAGCATTTGACACTAACATTATTCCCTTCCTCTGAAAATCCCTGCAAATCAGAGGCTTGCTTCTTTAATAATATGGCTAGCATTAACGCAGCTAGTCAACTCCCTCACCTCAATCCTGTATGTCACCTTTCCAAAGAAGTTCTGACCACCCTCTCCAAAACAGCTTACTCCAGTCCATCACTCTCCATTCTCTAAGCCAGCTTTACTGTTCATTACATCACTTATCACTAGCTGAAATTATGGTTTTTTAATTTATTTCCTTGTTTATTGTCTATTACCCCCATGTAAACACAAGCTCTATGAAAACCAGGACCGTGTTTGTTTTGTCCACCTCTGTGAACACAACTATTTGTGGAGTGACTCAATGAATGAATGAATGAATGAATAATATCAACTTTCTTGCAGGTAGAAAAATATCAAAGCTGATTCTGCTCTGAAGTACGGTGATCCCATGGTGGAAATAAACTGCAAGACTTCAAGAAACTCTGTGAAGAAGAGAAAAGCAGCAAATGAATTTTCTTATGGGCAAGAAAAGAGATACTTTAGGGGAAAATGCTGGGTAGCATTCTGTTCAAGATGATGATCTCTGAACTTCTATTTAAATACAGAAGGAAGTATGAATTATTGTTGATTGTAGCCCCCAAAATACCAGGGCCACTCTGACCAAAGACTTCAACCAGATGCTGGCTTCCGATGCAACATGTAGTGAAATGGCCCAAATGTGGGCACCATGTAACCAAAGAGACATCAGCATGTAGGGCTCTCTGCCAGGCCCTGGCTGGTACTCCATAAAGCTGTCACTGAACCCACACGAGTCAGAGGAGGAAAACTGAAATGACCAAGCCTCCAGTATATAGGGCTGCTATGAGATTATGGATTCAAAAGATTAAGTTGTTTCTGACTGAGATGAACAGTCTCAATGGACCCAACTGAACTCCATACAATAAAGACAGGCAATGAAATGTTTACCAACTCACCATGAACTTAGGGGAGATCTCTGTGATAGTAAGCAAGATAAAGGAAGAAAATAAGCAGAAGTATTTACTATCACCTGTAGCAGGCAAAACTCACATAAGAGTGTTTTATTTCTGAAAACATAAATAACATCAAAACAGATTTGGGTCAATTACTGTTGATTTTCCTCACAAATCACTAAGGAAAATAGAACGCCTTGGGTCAAACTGCTAAGGTTTTAGATTGGTGTCCCTCCATAATTCTATCAGAAACAGAACGCTAGGGTGGATGGAGAGAACTCTATGAGTGCTTACGTAAAGGCTTACATTAGCTCCTACATTAGGAGATGTGTTATATCACGATGAACATAATGAGGAGGGGTTTCAACCCTGTCCGTGTGGTTTAAGTCATGAGTAGAAAAGGGTTCAAAACCTAGGAGGATGAGAGAAGGAAGAGGTTGAACTGAACAAGGAACCAGGATCACATACTAACCAGACTGTGCCAGGAGCTGCCATGGTAATGACAATCAAAGAGCAATGGGAACCAGAACCTAATGATGATGGCAGAGGGAAACAAAGGAGAACCACGCTTTTGCTATTACCAGATCCACATGACACTGAAGATGACTATGTTGAGGAACCGGACCACTCATAAGTAAATGTGACACAATGTAACTTAAAACAGTTTGATTTCAAAGTCCATTGCCCACTTGGGTTTCTTTAAAAAAGTGGCTCTGCTGAGTAGGACAAAGAACAGTGGACCAGGAGGCCTGGATCCAAAATCTCATCTTGCTTCAAACTGACTATGGGGTTTGGGACACACAAATTCCCTCTAAGGCCTCAATTTCCTCAGGTACAAAATGAAGACTTTGGGCCAGTGTACTAATCGTGTCTTTTCATTTTGTGTTTTCGATTCTTTGACATCTCGAGGCCTTGCTAACTGGAGAGAATGACCCAGGGCCAGCTAATTCCCAGAGATGGCAAATGACTCTTCTTTGAGCTTGTCTTTCCTATGCAAACCAATCAATCCAGAGCCCATACCCCCAGCCACCTCCTTTACAGAGCTCTTAAACTCCAGGCCACTATTCCCCTGCCCTAATCACCCCAGGGCCAGGTGTCAGACAGCCAAGGACAGCCCCTACACACCAGAGCCCAGAGTAATTGTGCAAACTAGCCAATCATGAGCCTGCTTACCCTGCCTCACCCATTCCTTCATTTGTAAACTACAATAAAGGCTCTTGCCCTTTTCTTTTCCCCTTTTTTCTTTTCCCTTTTCCCCCTCACTGCCTCTGCCTACTGACTGACCCTGGGGCTTTCCCACGTGGCCCCTGGGGTGTGGTGTGGCCCCTCCTCTTGAGATCTGTGAGAACAACAAATGATCTTTTCAAGATCATTCCTGATCACGATACCTGAATAATAATAAAACCTACATTTTAAAACACCCAGATCATCTCCAAAGTCCCATACAGCTCTCAAATTCTAATATTTCTATATTCACAGAAATAAAGACAAAAAAGTTCTATTCCTTTAGATCAGGGGTCAGGAAATATTTTCTGAAAAGGGTTAGGAAGTAAATATTTTAGGCTTGCCAGACATAAGGTCTCTGTCTCATATTCATGTATTTATTTGTTTGCAAAGTTTACAACTCTTCAGAAATGTAAATACCACTCCTACCTCACAGGCCACACAAAAACAGGCTGCAAGCTAGTTGGTCCTGTGGGCCATAGTTTCACCATCTCTGCTTTAGACAACAAGGGAAAGTCTATAGACCAAAGGATGCCTTGAGAAACACAAAAAGTTTTATTGAATCCCTACTCAGATTTAACACCACAATATACTACTGGGGAACCACTATTTGTAAAGGTGTACATAAACTCTAAGTGGTTTCCTTGCAAATGTCATACCAAAAAAGTAATCTGAAACCATTCACTTCTGGACCCAGAAACAGCTGCTAAGTATTCATGTGACCATGAACTCACATCTCTGTTGAAAGAAAACAATGAGAAAAGATCACTTTGGTGAGGGGGGGGCCCGTGGCTTAGCGGTTGAGTGCGCGCGCTCCGCTGCTGGCGGCCCGGGTTTGGATCCCAGGTGCGCACCGACGCACCGCTTCTCCGGCCATGCTGAGGCCGCATCCCACGTGCAGCAACTAGAAGGATGTGCAACTATGACATACAACTATCTACTGGGGCTTTGGGGGGAAAAATAAATAAATAAAGTTAAAAAAAAAAAAAAAAAGATCACTTTGGTGAAATAACCATCCTGTCTAGAGTTCAGCAAACACAAACTCAAAAGGGTCACAAATCAAAAAGTCCTTTACAAGAAAGCATATGGCTATTCTACCACATTTATAGATTCTGAATTTCTCTAGAACCAGACAACATAAAATAAACACACCCAACTATAAACTCTTCCTTTTGAATGGAAGATGCTATTACTAACAGTTTTCAAAGATGGTTAACAACCACTAGCAGTTGAACCAAGAAAAAGAACTTTCCCAGAAAAAAGAAAATGCTAAACTTTCCAAAAGTAAAATAAAATTTTATGCTCATAACTGTTAAAAGGATAATCTCAGTGGAAGTACACAAAATACCTCAGGCAAAGTTGACAATTTGGCCAATTTTCATTTAATTTACAAATTCTTCTTAAGTAATATTTAAGCACCAATAACACATGTTGAACAACCACTACAATCCTAAATCAGGATCCTAAGGCAGAGAGAGAGATTGTAAATCTTTTACATGTGCTTTATCCCCTGAAATTACTCTACTTTAGTAAGAAGTGTAGATATGTACCCAACCTGAACAAGTGGCTGAGAACACTGCAGCATGGGCTATGTCCACAGAAGAGGAAGGAACAAGGCAACAATGGATGCTCAAAGGCTCAGTGCCTGTTGGAGACACCTTGTATCTTTTCTGCGAGTGCTATTAGAGAATAAATGGGAAAGCCATGTTAAGAGTGACCCTAGAAGGAAATGGGAGCCTTAGAGACTCAGAGATTGACTTGCTTCTCATTATGAGGCGTTTTGATATCCATAGGCACCCTGAGAAGCAGTAAATTATTTCTGGGGAAATCAATTCATTCTAATTTTAACAATAAAGTTTTACTTTATTACCTAATTTTATTTCACTTATTGAGATTTCATCAGAGGAAATATTTAGCTGTGTAAATTCAGCTAACTGAGGGGAAAAAACACCTAAGTGGCTTATCTTAACAACAAGGGAACATTTCAAACATCTCTGAAATCTCTAATGATTAGGGCTTTTAGTTTTACCAGACTACAAAACTGAAATTAAAATACACCAGAATATGGCAAAATCTAAGTTTATTAAGATATAGAAATTGAGAGGCAAAGGCAGATGGAAGCCATCTTGTGCCTGGGGAGTTCTCTCTGGCTTCCACAGTCTTGTTATCAAAAGTGAAACCAATAAGACGGCCCCAGGCAGTTTCTTTCTGTTATTGAAAAACTTTTTTTTTTTTCAATTCTTTGTAGGGTGTTGGAGCTCTGGTGCCAAACAGTATCACCAGACATTTCTTTCTACTGTCAAAGGGGTTACCTCTCCTAGGAATACCTTCACTATTCCTTCCTCTAATCATAATAAAAAGGAGGAGGAGAAGAGAAAAGGAGAAAGGGGAGAGGGAGGAAAGGGAGAATACTTACACAGCATTTTCTGTGGACAAGATGCTAATATTACTCCCATTTTCCAGATGAGGGAACCCAGGTACAGACAGGTTAAGAAACTAAGCCAAGATCATATAGCCAGTTGGGTAAAATTCCTTTACGTGCTCCCATGACCTTCTGGACATGACTGTACCATTTAAATCACGACACTGTTTTATAAAAGCCTATTGATAAATCCACCTCTTCCACTAAATTCTAAGCACCTTGAGGGTGAGAACTTAATCTTAATTATCACTTATCCTTGCATCACTCAGTGGTTGCTGATTAAATGTTTGATACGTAAATGAATGAATGAACAAATGAACCAAAAACCAGTGAGGCAAGTCAGCTGAAGACTGGCGACTGTAAGGACAGAGTATTTTTCACTGAAGGCTACACCATGGATTCATCATGAACTTCACTTAAGAGATAACTAAAATTTCATTTTTCCAAAAGGCATTTTTGCAAATCTTGCCATGAAACAAATAGCTCTAACAATTTTTGAGCAAACTAAAATGATAATTCTTAGATACAGAGCATAAGCAATTTTTTTTTTTGCAATTTAGGAAAAGCAATAAATTTTGCTCCAAAAGAATTCAAGAAGTTAAAATTTAATTTGTTTCCTAAGGGAGATTTGCTGAAAGCTAATTAGGTCTTAATGGAAACAAGCTACTACGGTATTGCTCTCTCTAAGAGCAATCGTTTGGTGCAACCTACTGTAAAATTAAAGAGAGAGAAAAGGGCAGAGCTCAGGGGAGTTAACATATTCCTTCTGATAGTAAGATTAGACCAACGTGGCAAACAATTTACCTTTATCCTATAAACCCAATAATAAACTAGAATTACTAGGGCAGTGGTGTTTTAAAAAAATCCCTGTCAGGTACAATGCAGATTTGATCACGCTCTTGCCCCTTATTGGAAGCGGAACAATAAATTTTCAATTGTACAGTGACTAAGCTTTTGAAGACTTATTTATCCACTAAGAATTCTATAAAATAAGAATAAACACAGTAAAATAATAAATGTTACATTTGACATAAGATGGTTTAATGTTCCAATAGTTATTACTCGGTACTCTAAACTCTTAATATATACAAGCTAAACTAAGATGACTATCCTTAAAGAACACGATGCTGAAGGATCCAAGAAGTTTTATTTATAACAAATGGTTCATGATTATTTTTATATCACTAGAAATCTATCTGCACGTAAAAATTAAGGCATTCTACTCTTGATATACACTTACAATCAAGCATTTTGCCCAAAAACCACTGCTATGACATCACTGGGGAAGATCTCATAGGTTAATGAGTTACTATTAAGGCACTTGCCGCGGGGCCGGCCCCGTGGCTTAGCGGTTAAGTGCGCGCGCTCCGCTGCTAGCGGCCCGGGTTCGGATCCTGGGCGCGCACCGACGCACCACTTCTCTGGCTATGCTGAGGCCGCATCCCACATACAGCAACTAGAAGCATGTGCAGCTATGACATACAACTATCTACTGGGGCTTTAAGGGGAAAATAAATAAATAAATAAAATCTTAGAAAAAAAAAAAAAGGCACTTGCCAAAATTAGGGGTGGGTGACATGCTTCTCAGGGTGAGGTTTAACTTTGTTTTGGTTACAATAAGTAATTAAACGTAGAACATTCACAAAAACTGATCACCTATTAGATCACAAATAAAATCAAATAATGAAAATTAGAAATAGAACAAAAATACGATCTGATCACAATGCAATAAAACTAGAAATTAATAAAACAAAAGGACAATTTTCACCTATCAGAATGGCAAAGATCAAATACTTGTGTACACTAATTTGATAAAGGTTTGGCACAAATAGGCACTCTCATTCACTGCTGGTGGAGAGTGAACTGGCACAACCTAGCCTGGGGGCAATCTGGCAGCACCTTTCAAAGTTACACATGTTTACACGGTGCAGTTCCCAAACCTGTTTGCACATTATAATCCCTTGGGGAGCATCAACAATTACTGATACCTGTGTCCAGCCTGAGAGACTGTGATTTAATTGGCCTGGGCTTTAGTTTAAAAGATCTCCAGATAATACTAACATACAGACAAATTTAGGAATGGCTGGTTTACGTACCCTTTGATGAAGCAATTCCATTTCTCATTATTTATCCTACACACGTGTATTCATGCACATGATGAATGACCTATGTCATCAATTGTGGCTTTGTTTTATAATATCAAAAGAATAGAAAAAACTAGATGTTCACCCAAAGGGGACTTGTCAAATAAATACAGAATATTCATAAAATGCAATACTATGTATCCGTTAAAAAGAAGTACAGATAGTATGTGAATCATATATCAATAAAGCTGTTATATATATATTTTAAAAAGAGGTGCAGAATGGTACAGACAGCATACTACTGTCAATGTGAAAAATAATACACACACACACACACACACACAAACTGGTAAGAGTGGCTATCTCCTTGGGTGAAAATATGCTTTTCTCTGTATACTCTTTCAAATACTGATATTTGTAATGTGTTATGTATTAACTCAAAAAATAAATTTTAAAAATTAAAATGAAATATAAAATCAGTCTGGTCCTATCATTCTCCAGGCAAATAGAATTTTTATAAACTAACATTCAAAGGGACGTGAGGGAACATTTTGGAGTGATGGAAATACTATTTATCTTGATAGTGGTGGTGGTTGCACAATTGTATATGCTTCTCAAAACTCAGAGAATTGTATACCTAAAATGAGTGAATTTTACTCTATGTAAATTATATGTCAATAAACCTGACAAAAAATTTTTTAAAAAAGCTTACATGACAACTGGACCTCTCGAACAATGCTAGTAGGAACATAAATTGGTACAACCGATTTGGAAAGCAGCTTGGTGATATCTACTGGATCTGGACAAGCACAAGCTCTAGCAGCCAATGGGCACCCAATGGAGACACATACATGGATTCACCAAGGAGTATGCAAAGGGATATTCATGGCCGCACTATTCATGACAGCAAAAAATAGGAACAACGTAGACATTGCTAAAATTAAAATGGATAGCAGACTGTGTGTATTTGTGCAATGGAAAGCCAGGTAGGAGGTGATTCAGTTTGAATATTAAATATTGAGGATATACTGTTAAGTGAAAAAAATCAAAAGGGCAGAAAATGTACACAATATGCTATTTATGTGTAAACGGAGAAATGAGAAAGTACATATTCACATTAGCTTGTATTTGGACACAAAGTAAATAAAAGTAGTTAACCACATGGGAGAAGAGGAAGATGAGGAAAGAACAGAGTGGACAGAGGAAGGAATAAGACTTCTCAGCATCTATCTCTTTATATATATTTTTTTCCAATAGAAATTTATTACCAATTCCAAAATGTTACACTTAAAATACATTTTAAAAAATCCGGTTAGGGAAATAAAAACAAACTCCAAAGTCTAATTACATGATACTTTCCTCGTCCCATCCCTTCCGCCAAGGTGTGTGAATGAACTTTGCAAGATACACAAGATTGCTAGAGCCTGTGGGGTCCAGGACTCCCTTTAAAGGTGTGTGTGGGAGGGGGCAGGTAGGCGGTAATAGGTCTGTAAGTCTTCGCTCTTAATCTCTGGAGCCTCGGCCAAAACGGCCTGTTTCATGAGAAAAGGCAAACAAAACAAAATAGTGAATCCAGAGACTTTACACACAGCAAAGGTGGCATTTAAATGGGAGTTGAGACGTGATAAGTAATTTCAGTTAAAATTATTTGGATATCTTTGTATATCAGTATTCAACATCTATCTTGCCGTTTCAAACTTATGTAGTATTATATATTATGGTTATATCACAATTTAATTTTAAAATTACTTTTGTCATTTTGAAAATTATTTGCCTAGGTGGAAATCTTCGTGTATATATGAGTTTTTCTCTAGAACAGATACTTAGAAGTAGACTGAAGGTTGAAGGCTATGCACCTTTTACAATTTAAATATAGTGAATAAAACATTAAAAGATGCAAGTTATCAGTAGATAAGTGAATACAAATTGAAATTGCATTTTCATTCATTAGTTTGGCAAAGATATTGCCAAGAATATGAATAAATACTGATATGAAAAAATCTCCAAATAATTTTAATAAATAAAAAAGCATATTTCAGAAAAATACATACACAATGATACAATCCATGATTTTTTTTAAAATCAACAACCACAAAGCAAAGCTATTTATTTCAGCATATACATATTGAATTTAAATAGCCAGAAAAAGTTTAGGACACACACACACCAAAATAATGCCAACTATTGCCCCTGGGGGAGAGACCTGTGTGGTAGTATGAGTGGGGAATGAGGAAGCCAAGGGGACCTCTTGATTTTATTGATGGATCTTAATACAAAGACAATATATTCCAATATTACTTGTGCAATTAAAGCAAAGGAAAACTTTTATAAAAATTAGTCCATTAAATTCTACTTGTAAACTAAAAAAAAAAAAAAACAGTAAATCGAATCCTAAACCTAGTCTCTAATCATTTTTAAAATCAATGATTATATATAGGTCATCTACTTCACTAGGCTTTTCCCCTCAACATGAGGAAATTCAGACGAATTTAATAGCGAGTTAGCAAAAAGAGAAAGTAGCCTAGAAAACATGCCACATGAATAATCAAGAGTCAACATTAAAAAAGTAAATGCAATCTGTTCAATCTAGTATGCAGTATTAGTATTTGGTATCAAAGGTCCATGAAGGAAACAACTATCTGAATTTGTATTCAACTTCTAATATGGATTCACTTTTTAGAATTAAATTTCTTCCGTAAGAAGAGAGAATGATGCCTTCTGAGTAATGAATCTGGAAGGCTCATTGGTCATTCTTTTTAAAGACATTTTTTGTTATTGAGGTAACATTGGTTTATAACATTATATAAATTTCAGGTGTACATCACTATATTTCGATTTCTGTGTAGACTACATCATGTTCACCCCCCAAATACTAATTACTATCCATTACCACAAACATCTGCCCTGTCACCCCTTTCGCCCTCCTCCCTCTCCCCTTCCCCTCTGGTAACCACCAATCTAATCTCTGTATCTATGTGTTTATTTGTTGTTGTTGTTCTTATCTTCTACTTATGAGTGAGATCATACAGTATTTGACTTTCTCCGTCTGACTTATTTGACTTAGCATAATATCCTCAACATCTATCCATGTTGTTGCCAACGGAAAGATTTCATCTTTTTTTATCTGAGTAGTATTCCATTGTGTATATATATATATATATACCACATCTTCTTTTTCCATTCATCCACTGATGGGCATTTAGGTTGCTTCCAAGTCTTGGCTATTGTGAATAATGCTGTAATGAACATAGGGGTGCATATATTTTTACGCATTCGTGTTTTCATGCTCTTTGACTAAATATCCAGAAGTGGAATAGCTGAATTGCATGGTAGTTCTAGTCTTAATTTTTTGAGGAATCTCCACTCTGTTTTCCATAGTAGCTGTATCAGTTTATACTCCCACCAGCAGTATACAAGAATTCTCTTTCTCCACATCCTCTCCAACACTTGTTATTTCTTGTCTTGTTAATTATAGCCATTCTGACAGGCATGAGTTGATATCTCATTGTACTTTTGATTTGGATTTCTCTAACAATTAGTGACGTTGAACATCTTTTCATGTGCCTGTTGGCCATCGTATATCTTCTCTGGAAAAATGTCTGTTCAGATCTTTTGCCCATCTTTTAATTGGGTTGTTTGTTTTTTTGTTATTGAGATGGAGTTCTTTTTTATATTTCAGAGATTAACCCCATATCAGATATATGGTTTGTAAAATATCTTCTCCCAATTGTTAGGTTGTCTTTTCATTTTGTTGATGGTTTCCTTTGCTGTGCATAATCTTTTTAGTTTGATGAAGTCTCATTTGTTTATTTTTTCTTTTGTTTCCCTCGTCTGGTGAGATACGGTGTTCAAAAAGATGCTGCTGAGATCCATGTCAAAGAGCATATGCCTATGTTTTCTTCTAGAAGTTTTATGGTTTCAGGTCTTACATTCAAGTCTTTAAACCTGAATTCAATCCCTACCAAAGTTCCAATGACATTTTTCACAGAAATAGAAGAATCTTAAAATTTATATGGAACAAGAAAAGATCCTGAATAGCCAAAGCAATCCTGAGAAAAAAGAACAAAGCTAGAAGTGTCATACTCCCTGATTTCCAAATATACTACAAAGCTCTACCAACCAAAACAGCATGGTACTGGCACAAAAACAGACACACAGATCAAAGAAACAGGATTGAGAGCCCAGAAATAAACCCATACATCTACAGACAGCTAATTTTCAAGAAGCGAGCCAAGAACATACAGCAGAGAAAGGAAAATCTCTTCAATAAATGGTGTTGGGAAAACTCGACAGCCACATGCAAAAGAATGAAAGTAGACCGTTATCTTACACCATACACAAAACTTAACTCAAAACGGTCAGACTTTTAAAAGGCTACAGAAACACAGGATTCAGAATTGGCAAGGATAAAAAGGGTATTAGTTAAGTGCTCCTCAAACTCTTTTGCAACATGGCACAGAGAGTACAGGGCAACATTCACATGTCACTCTCTGGAAACGAATGAGGCTGCTCACACAAGAAGGAAATGGGCCTGGAGCTGCTACAGCCACAGCACCGAGGATGACCTAAAGTCCGAGAGCACCTTGGCACCCCTGCGACTCAGCCACGGCACACCCCTGTGCCCTGGCACACCCACTGGGAAGGTTGTTTTGGTTCAGCCTTTCACTCAGTATGGATACTCTCTACAAACAGCCTTTCTTGTTCACTAGCAACAACAGTGATAGTGGCTCATCACCATGCAGTACCTTCTGTGGTAGGACAGAAGACCAGATGCAGTCAGGGTAGTTGGTACCGTGTCATTTAGTTCTCTGTTAAAGACCAACCAACAACTCCAGAGGGGCACTGCACTTACAGGTGGATCCAAACCCAAAAGGTCCTCAGACATCACCTCCACAACTAAAACTAGCGTTCTTGTTTGAAAGCAAGGAGGGCCTCTTCTCTGCCCCTTCTGTAGACCCGGGGCTCTCTGATAAACTCTCCTTTGCAAGACTGAATCAGTTGCCACTATCCTAGCAACTAGTTCTAAAAAATTTGTCATTATCACATGTAATATCTTCAGTAAAAGCAAAAACTCTCCACTACTTAATAAAAGCATGTTGACTAAATAAAATGGTGGAAAGTAATAATCTATAAATACTATAAAGATCTAATAAACAATTGTTCGGTACAACATGAGGCACCAATTGATGTTTTTTAAAGTATATGTGTTAATTTTTTCTCTTTAAAGAATGTATAATCTTTTTATTTATTTATTTATTTATTTATTTATTTATTTATTTATTTATTTATTTATTTATTTATTTATTTATTTATTTATTTAGTGAGGAAGATCAGCCCTGAGCGAACATCCATACCAATCCTCCTCTTTTTTGCTGAGGAAGACCGGCCCTGAGCTAACATCTATTGCCAATCCTCCTCCTTTTTTTCCCTTTTTCTCCCCAAAGCCCCAGTAGCTAGTTGTATGTCATAGTTGTACATCCTTCTAGTTGCTGTATGTGGGATGCCGCCTCAGCACGGCCGGACAAGCGGTGCGTCGGTATGCACCCGGGATCCGAACCCGGGCCGCCAGTAGCGCGGAGCGCGTGCATTTAACTGCTAAGTCATGGGGCCGGCCCCAAGAATGTATAATTTTAAAGCATCATAAACTCTACATTATGCAAACTCCAATAAGGGTCAAAAATATGAGAATAAGACCAAAGATAGCATATATGACAGATATTACAAAACATAAAACATGAAAAATTACTACTTCGGTGACTCAAATGTTAGTCTTTTAGAAGCTCATCATCTTTAACAACATTTTCAGAACACATAAAATTCATTTTACAGATAAGAAACAAGAAAAAGAAATCTGAACTTACAGTACCTGGTAAAAGTTGGGTTGTGCTCGGTCATGGCAACTAGCAGTTTCAGAGCATACGCTGGTACTGGGTCAGGCTCCGAGAGAATGTGCTCATACCTGAAACGATCAAGTGATTACAAAGAGTACTCACTGGTTTTCTCACTTAAATCTCCTCCAAACAAGAGAAATAATATACTATAAGGTACAAATATCTGGAGGAAAAAAAAGATACTGAAATAAATGCAGGAGCTATAGGACCTGCACAGGTTACTTAATCTCATAAAGCTTCAAACAGCTTCATTTACCAATGATGATGATGATACTGACCCACCCCACAGAGGACTGTTGTTGGGAAGATCTAATGAGACAATCCATGTAAAATGATTAGTACTGAGCTGCACACATAGTAAGAGACCAATAAACATCAGGCATTTGTGCCGGGGATCCCCAAGATCACCCTTACATTCAGAGATTCGCTAGAGGACTTAGAGACTCACATACAGTCATACTCATGTGAAGATTTAGTATAGCAACACAGCAAGGACACACAGCTGAATCATAAAGGAGAAGGACACAGGTGGAGAGTGGACACAGGAGGATTCTATGTGCAGGCTCCGCTATGCTCTCTCCCTCCCATCAGGGGTCAGACAGAGCACAAGTTTTCCCCCCAGCAACAAAAATATAGCACATATATGTGATGTTTCTGCCCAAGGAAGCCCATTAGAGACTCAAGTGACCAAGATTTTTATTGGGGGCTGGTCAAGTAGGCAACTTCTGTCTAACAAGTATCAAAATCTCAGACTCCCAGAAGGAAAATAGGCACTCAGCATAAACCATACTGTTTGCACAAACAGTCTAGGCACGATGAACTACCCTTATCCATTAAATGTTGACTGGGACCACTCTGAGAGCCAAGTTCTAAGATACTAGCCAAAGGCCATCTTTATAAGCAGGCCTTTCTAAGGATAGCAGTTTCAGGCCTGCTATGTCACCTCTTTTCTGCACAGCATTTTTCTTATTAAAACCTTAAAATTCTGAAATGAAAATTATTACCAGAGAGAATAAAACTCAAAAGGTCTTTATCAAAAGTTTCCACAACAATGTTCAGACTCTGCCCCCATGTTATTTGCTAGGCAGGGGCGGGTTTATATAGTGTGTCTTACCTATTTAGGTTCAGTTATCTAGTATATAGCAGCACATAGATGCTCAAAAACTAAGCAGTGGATGGATGGATGGATGGATGGGTGGGTGGATGGATGGATGGATGGACGGATGGACGGATGGACAGACAGACAACAAACCAACCAATCAACTTTATGACTTAATTCTCTGGAACAACCAACAACTAAAGAGAGAGCCATATATCTCCAAAAATCCAAAATGTATATTTAAAACTCCATGACATGAAGCAGATGCTTTTCATCTAGAGAACAGGGCCCCAGGCTCTTACTCAGAGCCTATTTACTCTCATTTTGGAAATTATTATAGAACAAGTTTAATTAAGCAGTCTCTAAGTGCACAGCCATTAACAAGGAGCCAAGTAAACGGAGGAGAGGGACTACTACAGAAAGGCAACCTGAGAATTACAAGGAATGAGATTTGAAAGCACGAGAAAAACAAAAGCAAACCCAAGAACTTCAGAGAGCCGTCCGGGGAGCACTCAACGTAAAGGAAGAAGCTGCTCGTACCTCAATGAGACCCGAGGGCCCATTATGCGCCATAATGCTCAAAATAGAGGTAGTGAGCCCAGAAAATGGCAAGTTGGGTACACTGCTCTGTTTAAGGAGGCAGGAAGTACCATATTTTAGAAAGTTTTCTTATAAAATATTTCTAAATTATAACAATTAACGGTTTTGCCCATGTATGACAAAGAAAAGACAAAATACCATTCATAATAAAATCATAAATAAAATATTAATAAATCAAAGAGAACAGTATGTTAAAAAATACAGCACAACCAAGCATAAGTAATTTTAGGGATGAATAAATCAAATTTAGGAAAACAACACATTTTATCATATGAATAAAACAAAAATCAGGGAAACATTTTTAGAGGTGATAAAAATGTATTCATAAGATTTAACGTCCAATTCGATCTTTTTTTAAAAAGGAACAATTCTTAGCATACTAGAGAGAAATCATTATTCCTTTCTCTGACTAATAGTCTTGTAAAATAAAAAGCTCTTATCATCCTTAATTGGGGGTACATAAGACCACCTTCAGGTTCAATGATTTGCTAGAAGGACTCACAGAACTCAGAAAAGCTGTTATACTTCTGATTATGGTTTATTAGAGTGAAAGGATACCAATTAAAATCAGCAAAGATGAAAGACGCGTGGAGCCAAGTCCAGAAGGGACCAGGCTCAAGCTTCCAGTTGTCCTCTCCCAGTGGAGTTGTGTGGACAGGACTTAATCCTCCCAGCAACAATATGTGACAACACACGTGACGTACTGCCAGCCAGGGAAGCTCACTGGAGCACTGGTGTCCAGGGTTTTATTAGTGGTCAGTCACATAGGAATGGAGCACCTGTGTGGCTAACCCCGTTACTCAGTCTCCAGCCCTTCTGGAGGTCAAGCTGATACGGTGTGGCCCAAGGCCCCCACCATAATTCATATTGTTAGCATAAATTACCCGGCATGGCCCAAGGCCCCACGTATACAGAGACTCTCTTATCAGGTGGGATATTCCAAAGGCTCAGAAGTTATCTCCCAGAAGGCGGTGAAGGGCCAGTTTCTTTGTAACGTGCAGGGTTTGAACACCCCACACCTGATTAGTTAACACTTCAGGACACACATCCTTAATAGGGAAACTGAGGCACTGCTGACTTTAAAGTGAGGCATTAAAGTCAGAGATAAGAGAAGAATGTGCTCTTCCACTGCTTACCAGTATTTGGACACTGTCAGCCAGAGAAACTCCCGATGAGTCATTCACATACTCAGGGTAAGTGGCTCCCCTTCCCCTCTCCCAGACTCAGCTGAATCACTGAGGAAAGGACCACAAGCCTATGCATTTAAAAGAGCTTCCCATGTGACCTTCTTACTCAAATGCTTGTGTGGAAAGTACAGGAGAAAATATGGACAACTAGCTAGAAATGTAACAGAGAAAACAATCTCAATAGGACTAAAAAATAGGAAATGTTCTAAAATAGACTTAACAAGAATATGTAGAATCTACATTTAAAAAGAAATCACTGATGAAACTTTACTGACTGAAATACAAAGGTCTTGAGGTTGTTTGAGGTTATCTAACTTTGCAACTGGAGGGGAGGATGAAGCCCGTATCAGCCTGGGCATGAGAATTTCCCCAAAGAATATTATGTCTCTCTCCCCGTGGAAAAAGAAGGGTAAAATTCATAATGGATATGTTTAGAACACAAATATTTAATATACCGAATATATTTTAGTTTAATCAAAGATAGGTTTATACTGGTCAGCAAGAACTAGCCAAAAGAATGCTGTGATTTATTAAGCTTGTCTTCTAAAGAGAGATAAAGCAGCCAAGCTGATAGTAATTGGATCTCACACTCCTCTGAATGCAACTTGGCAGAAAAAAAACAGTGATAAGCCCGGACTTCTGAAACAGCCTCGAAGGAGAGTGACCAGTGAGGATCTGGCCCATTTTGATGGACAGGGGCTGGAGAGGAGCACTTCACATGCCCTGAGCCTGGCCACAGACTGAGATTGCTATCGACATAAGAGCATCTTGCCCAGATAGTGTCCCAAGACCCCACTCTTCTACTTCTAGGATCCTCCTCAAATAAGGGGTCTTTGCTAGGTCCCAAACAGCTGGAACCCAAGCAGGAAAAGCTATTTGTACTAAATTCACATCTACCCTGAAGGAGACAAAACTTCCAAAAATCACATATTCAAGGATCCAAGGGATGGGCTCCTCCCTATCTTGTCAAGCGCCTGGTGTAACCAGTGCCCAGTTAGGTAAGCTGGTAGAAAATTGAAACAGGCTATCTAAATAACTCTGGAGTATTGCAAGAAGCTATTCTGGGGATGTGACCAAAGAACCAGTGAAGTAGAAAGAAGTGCCTATTTTGTTGGGGGTAAGGGGAGGCACTGTATTATCAAGTGGTCCAACTACTGGAATGAAGCCACAAACTCACATTTCACATCTCAATGGAGTGTACTCGAGAATTTGGGGGGAACAGTGATTCCAGAATATCCAAGGAACTTTAGGGGGAAATACAATGAGGAAGATCCCACTAAATGAAAAGCTAAAGTACTTTAAAAAACCACAATAATGATTAAGCGTAGGGTGGGATCAAGAATCCACATATAAATTAAAAGGAAAGGAACATGGGACAACAAAGACTAATCTTAGAAAGAGAGTTAGACAGAATGGTCAGGCCATACCTTGTAAAAGTATATCCCCAATAAGTTAAAAATTTAAGTAAAAATGTTTAATTTCATTAGAATACTAAAATAAAATGAGTAAATATTCACATAATCTTGGGTAAGAAGGCCTCTGTAGCATGACAAGTAAGAAATGAAACAAAAAATACTTATAGCTTTAAAGTGTTTAAGTATTAAATACTTCTCAATGGCAAAGCCATCATAAAAAAATCAAATGAGGGGAAAATCACCTGCAAAGTGTTGGTAAAACAAAGACTTAATATTCTTTTTTTTGTGACGAAGATCAGCCCTGAGCTAACATCTGTACTAATCCTCCTGTTTTTGCTGAGGAAGACTGGCTCTGAGCTAACATCTATTGCCAATCCTCCTCCTTTTTTTTTTTTCCCCAAAGCCCCAGTAGATGGTTGTATGTTACAGTTGTACATCCTTCTAGTTGCTGTAGGTGGGACGTGGGCTCAGCATGGCTGGAGAAGCGGTGCGTCGGTGCGTGCCCAGGATCCGAACCCGGGCCACCAGTAGCGGAGCACGCGCACTTCACCGCTAAGCCACGGGGCCAGCCCAAGAATTAATACTCTTAATACATAAAAAGCTATTGCAAACCAATGAACATCCCACCAAAAAAATGGACAGAATCTACTCAAGAAGAATATAAACGGCTAAGAAGCAGAGGGAGAAATGGTCAACTTCATTAATATCTGAAGGAACACAAATTAGAGCTAACAAGGGTACAGCAAAATAGGCAGTTTCATAAAGGGAAGCTGGTAGTATAAACTGTTTGTCATCTTGGGAAAAAATTTGCCAAAACATGTCAAATGCCCTCACAATATATATAATTTTTAACTCAGTGAGTCCACCCATAGAGAGTCAACAAAAGGAAATATATACCCAAAGATGTATCCCTGAAAATGGTCTTTGTAGCGATACACATAATAGTGAAATACTGGAAAAATCCTAGATGTTCAGTAACTGGGAACTGTTTAAATGGTTTTTAATACATTTATAAATGTAGGTGTAGACGAGTAGATTACAAGACAGTCAACAAAATAGTGTTATATAAGTACAGATATGGATATTCACAGTATGATGTCTGGGAATAGACAGGAGAGACGGGTTCAAGGAGGAAATTTCAGAAATTACTAAATCATACTCACCAGGAATGGAGAAACCATAAAGGGCAGCAGACAGATATTAACATAAAATGGTAGGCAAGAGGCAAAACACTGAGAGTCGTGAATGGCTGGGTAAGTACTGTTAATGTTACTTTCTACAATCTAAAGGTTTAAAGGCTTCTGAGCAAGGGAATGACATGAGGAAGGCAGTGTGTTAAAATGCATATATAACAGAGTGCAAGATGGATTCAGGCTTAAAGAACCTAGAGGTAGGATGGGTGGGGTTAGATAAAAAGAAGGGCGCCAAACAGCAAAGACGTGGAAGTGAAATCTACCTTTGAAGAAGCGTGAGACTTTGCCCTGGATGGCTGTAAGAAAGGGGTAGATAATCTACTCTTTTTAAAGGCATGTTCTGTACAGTCTTTTCCAAAATTTGAACTAGGTGATATCTTGAGTCAACTACAAAATTTTATGAAATGAGAGGGTATAAATCAAATAAATAGTTGATATCTTGAGAACGTTCTCATCTTGTGATTTTATGTGACCTGAATTCTACGTGATACTCTGCTGTCTTGCATGGATGCACAGGTATTTAATTACATCATACTTAAATGGATACATAAGTGGACGGAGAAACAGACAGGTGAGAAGACAGGTTAGATAGGTCGGTAGGTAGGTAGATAGATAGATAGATAGATAGATAGATAGATAGATAGATAGATAGATAGATAGATAGATAAATAGATAGGTAGATAGATAGGTAGATACATAGGTCGGTAGATAGATAGATAGATAGATAGATAGATAGATAGATAGATAGATAGATAGATAGATAGACAGACAAAGATAATCTTTTTTTCTAAGTGAGAGAAAGATAGACATGACTTCAAAATGTGTGTTAAATGTAATTTCAGATATAAATCCTAATCTCTTCTGGACTCTTCAATAAAATCAACAGCAAATTTTCATTATGAAGGCCTACAAGGCTAAAATAAACAACTTCAGAAAAGCAACACTCAAGGTTTACAAAATATTATCCAAAGAACTGGAGTGCTAGAACTATCCTAATACAGAGAGATGAAAGAATATTTATCCTTATTTAACTCTCCAATTATCCCAATTTAGGTTTCTGTAGGTTGTACCTGAGAGGGGGAAAAAAATCACCATATCTAAATGCACTGATTTAGGTACACACTCAAAACATAAAAGGATTAGTAAAAGGAAAAAAGCAGAACATTATGATGCTTCTTTCTTGTGTAAAAATATTTGTGAATTAAATTTTATCTGCAAATAAAACTATCTAAGGAAAGGCCAAAATGAAATACTCTTCTCTATTTTAATTCCCATCAAAGATGGCCAAGTTCATGCTGATTTTAACATAGAAGGCTGTGGTTAAGGGAGACAAAGATACAATACAGAACCATCTGGATGTCCTTTGATCCACCAGCACAGAAATCAGGTAGTCAAACTCATGGCTTTTGCTGGATATTTTTCCAAAGACAGATAAACAACTCTACAGTGTGTTGCCACTAATGGAATCCATTTATAAATTCCAATTTATAAAGGGAAATACAATTCTAATTTGTAAGGAATATAGTCCTTTCTCAGATTCTAAAAAACAAAGCCTTAATAATTTATGAAGTCATTATGGCCCTGATGATTGTACAGGTCACAAGAGAATTATAAAAAAAGAAAGTCAGTACTCATTTTCCCCAGGAGAGAAATGCTGAATGCCATACTACCATAAAAACATTATAAGCACATTTATGTCAGCATGATCTCTTTTCAATACAGAACACTCAAAGCTAAAAGAAAATATGAAAACTAAAATACTTGTTGGCAAAGTGGTTCCAGTCTACCAAAGGCAAATTGCATAGTAAATTTTTCCCATAGCCTGCTATCTCCCCTAAAGCCTTTCCTGACACTCCCATCTAAACACCCCCCCATTCCCTTGACTATCATTCTCTATCCCCTTACACTGTTTCATGTTTTATTTTTCTTCACCACACTCCCAATTAACTGAAATATTCTTACATATTTATGTGTTTCCTGCTTTGTCTCACCCGCTGGAATGTAAACGCACTGAGGGGCAGGAATTCAATCTTGCTCACCATGGTCTCCCCCGTGCCTGGCACTTGGAAGTCACTCAACACATATTTATTAAATGGATTAACTAAGAAAGAAAGGAGGGAAGGAGGAAGAAAGCAAGGGTTTCAGGCATCGTAGGCACAATCACAAAATGTAGTACAAATTACATTATTTACATTTGTATGAATATTAAAATTTCCTCTTCCCCAAGAATAGCAATGGTGTGTTTCCTGAGTGAAGGATCTAGTCTCATTTACAGTTAAATATTGAAAGAGAAATGCCCTCACCCCATGTAACAAGTCTCAGAAAAAAATGTTCAGTCAGCAGAAGACTACTTTCAGTATTAAGATTTCATTGATAATGACTTTGATATTAAACTTCTGAGAGGTGCCAATTTTAATTAATAAGGTCACTCTGGGCTTAAATTTCATTAAATATTGCTTCTTCTCTTCTGCATGAATCTTTAAAATTAAATCTTGTCTCTCTGCTGGAAAAATCATGGTAATTTTCTGAGTATGTGTGGTTATCTTTCTTCCCAGAAAAAACTTTTCTCATTAATCAGACAGATAACTCAGTTATGTTACTGGCATTCCAACTATCTTGAAGAAAGGAGGAGACACTAAAAGAAGTAAGGGGAAAAGGAGGACGTGCGGGCATACACACCAAATTGATGGCAGAGCCAAGATTTGAATACAAATACACTCTAATCACAAAACCAGATTACCAATGGCCAACATCACCAACTTTAATAAGCAGAGAGTTTTCTGAAGATGGTGGCAGAAGAGGAAGTCAGAGAGATTGCAAGCAGGAAGGGGATTTGACAAACTGCTGCTGACTTGAAGATGGAGGGGCCATGTGACAAGAAATGCAGGATGTAAGGAATGTAAGGCAGCCCAGTAACAGGGACTTTGGTCCTACAACTGTACATTGGGTTGAAAAGGGCCCCCAAAAAGATATGTCCAAGTCCTAAGCCCAAGACCTAGGAATGTGACCTTATTCGGAAAAAGGGGTCTTTGCAGTTGTAATTAATGACCCCGAGATAATATCGTCCTGAATTTAGGCTAGGCCCTAAATATAATGGCAAATGTCCTTATAAGAGAAAGGTAGAGGCAAATTTGAGACAGACACAGGGGAGAAGGCCAAGGGCAGAGATTGGAGTGACGTCGCCATAAACCAAGGATTGCAGGCAGCCATCAGAAGATGGAGAGAGGCATGGATTCTCCCTCAGAGTCTCCACTGCTGACGCCTTGATTTCAGATTTCTGGCCTCCTGAACTGTGAAAGAATAAATTTCTGTTGTTTTAAGCCAGTCAGTTTGCGGTAATGTGTTACAGCAGCCCTAAGAAACTAACACAAACCACAAGAAACAATTGTCCCAACAACCCAAACGAGCTTGGAAGCAGATTTCTCCCAGTCTTCAGACCAGGACTCAGCTCAGCAGACACTTGATTTCAGTGGCATGAGATCCTGAGCAATGACCCAGTCACACTGTGTCAGACTTCTGACCTACAGATGCTGATTCAAGCCACGAAGTTTGTGTTAATTTGTTACGTATCAATAGAAAACTAATAGAATATTTAGAGTTTAATTTTTTTGTATTATTACATCAGTTAATACTTATAATCCAAACGTAAAGTTTTGATGGTGAGCCTCCTTTTCTTGTGTCTGACACAAATGGGAATGCCCTTGATTGAGTAGTATTTTGAGGCTGTGATCAAAGGAGCACTAGCATTCTGGGAGATGTTAACAGGTAGGCCATGGGAGACAGTGTCCTAAGGTCATATAACGCTGAGAACCCCCAAGCTTTAGAAAGTTAAATGGGTTAACTGTGAAACTCAAAAGCAAAGGAAAAGCACACAGAATATTTCAGAAAGACCATGTGTTCCACAGCAGGTTTATGAACATTGCATAGGCCCACAGTTCAAGAAAAGGGTTTCAACATTTATTTAATTTATATTTTAAACATTTTTACTTGCATGACTTACAAACTTCTTCAGTTAAAAAAATTATTAATTTCTGAAATACTTGGCTCTAGCAGACAGTACGTTCCATAAAGGCAGAGGCTGTGCTATCTTGGTCATTATTATATTCCCAGCAACTAGAAACATGCCTGTGAGATAAGATGTATTCAGTTAGCATTGGTGAATAAATGGGCTGAATAGGAGAGAAAACGTTCTCTCCCAACTCATTTCACATATCTCGCACATGCAGATTTCTGCTGGAAATAAGCTGGTCTGCTTACTGCCCACTACTCTGCCTCTTCCACACCTTTCCTTATGCCATGCTTGCCTGGGGTACCCACTGCTTTTCTATCCAATCATACCCAAGTTTCAAAGGCTAACTCAAACACTATCTCCCTGTAAATGGTATTAAAATCCTTCAGGTACAAAAGGCACTAAATAAATACTTGTAACTAAAGTTCACCTCTTTAGAAAGCAAAGTATGTACAGAAAAGAGGTAATGGTTCTTTGATATTAATTCATAATTTATATGGTAAGCAACTCATTCCTTCACAAAATTATGATAGACGTGGTGATGGTTAATTTTATGTGTCAACTTGACCGGGCACAGGACACCCAGACATTTGGTCAAACATTATTATGGGTGTGTCTGTGACAGTGCTTCTGGATGAGATTAATATTTGAGTCAGAAGACTGAGTAAAGCAGATTGCCCTCCCTAATGTGGGCCTCATCAAATCAATTGAAGACCTGAATAGAACAAAAAGGCTGAGTAAGAGGGAACTCCTCCTGCCTGACTGCATTGAGCTGGGACATTGGTCTTTTGCTGCCTTTGGACTTGAATTGAAACATCAGCTCTTCTTGGGTCTCCAGCTTGTCAGCTTCCAGACTGGTACTTACACCATCAGCTCTCCTAGTTCTCGGGCCTTTGAACTCAAACTGGAACTACATCATCGGCTCCCCTGGGTCTCTAGCTGGCAGAATGCAGATCTTAGGACTTCTCAGCCTCCATAATCACGTGAGCCAATTCCTTATAATAAATCTCTCTCTATATATATACATCCTATTGGTTCTGTTTCTCTAAGAACCATAACTAACACTTATTTTAATAGGATATTTAGTCTTACAACTGTAAGATAGTTAGTCTTACAATTGAGTTTTCATTCATATCACACAGTAGTTCTGATAAGCACCTGGAACACAGGTATTACATGGTATTTAACAAGATTAAATCATTGTCCTCCCTGAAAATTTTGCCAGAGCTACTAGAAAAGACATCCACTCTTTCTCTAGGACCACCACCCAGGAGCGATTTAACCACCAAGTAGAAAGAGCCTCTCTAAGAACAAAGCCACATAGATGTAAACCTAGTAGAGAGATGGTGAGAAAGACACACACATAGTACTGGAGACATAACTCAAACCCCTGATTCCAGCTATATCTGATGCCAGCACAAGTCTCTGACTTCTCAGTCATGTGAGCAAATAATCATTTTCCAAGTTAGTTTGAGTTGAGTGTTACTGTTTGCAAATAAAACAGTCTTAACTAATACAATACTTCTGTGTAAAAACTGGGGGCTATGAAAAGACTGTCACCTGGGCTTTACCCAAAGTATTGTTTAAGGTCAGAGAAGGATTAGAACTTTAACAAAATTAAAAGTATCAACATTATTATGTCTATTTGCCAAAATGAAGCAGATGTCATATAGCTCCTACAAACTCTAGAAACTTCTTAATTCTTAAGCCATTATTATATTTACATACTTAATGGAGAACATGAATTTTCCATTATTAGCATTTCTAAACTTATAATTACCAAGAGTTTTCTTCATAGACCACACTCTTTGCCAAGGTTTCTAGTTTTCCAGAGTCAAAGATAAATGAATGTATTACTTACATTTCAAATTTTTAAATTTTTACATAACATTTATTGAGCCGTTACTATACATGCCAGGTAGGCACAATGAGCATTATCTATTTAATATCCACTTCACTTCTATGAAGTATGTACTATTATTGTACCATTAAAATCTTTATTTTAAAGGTTAATGGGAGAGATTATAATAATGTACTTAATAATAACAGTAGCATTGCTAAACATTTGTCAAGAATGTACGCGGTCCCACACACTGTGCAAGTGTTTTAAAGAAGTATCCCATTTAATCTTCACAATTATCTTCTGAGTTAGGTACTATTATCCCCATTCTATACATGAGGAGACAGAGGCTTAGAATATGCAATGCAGAGCCAAGACCTGTGCTTTACATCAGAATCAGTCCACAGGCTTTGAAAACATTCCACACCACATCCCAGTAAATCCCGTAACATTCTCCAAAGTGCATTTCAATTTGCTTAATAAAAACCTGAACTCATCTACATCACTCTTGTTCTTGAATTGCCATGTGGTTTACATTTGGATTTTCCTCTTTAGTTCCTCATCTCTGGAAAAGGTAAAGACGCACATTAAAGGAAATACATATTCTTTATTCCAGCTCAAATGAATAAATAGGAGCACTGAATTATAGATTTAACACTTTTTATTTTACAAACTGTTCCAAAAGTGGGCAGACTTCAGATATGAAGAAATTGTATTTCAAATCTGTATGGATGTTAACAAGCTATTACTTAAACTGTGAAGTCCTGTTGGAGGAAGTCCTATCCCTATTGTGGGGGACAGCTCAGGCTCTGAAAAATGCTTCTCTACAAGTTGTTAAACAGCAGACGTCCAAAGCACATCTTTTAAAAATCACAAATTTTACACAAAAACTACATTTTTAGGCACTTTCTTGTCAGCAAGATGCGTATGATTACATACAGTTTAGAAGTATAAGATGGCACTGAAAGCATTCATTAATCTCATGAGAGAAGGTTCTAATCTTACACTTACTCATATAAGCACAAACCATACACACAAAAACTCATATATAACAAATGCAACCAGAAATATATTTATTGATAGTTTATCACTATGAAAGCTCCACAAGACAAAGTCTTAAATTTTTTTCAAATAGATAACCATTTTCTTACTTTGGGCATCAAAAGTATTCCTACTGGATATATTCATTATCAGGAGTCTCCCTGAAGCCAACTGCAGAAGCACAGGAAGAAGAAAGAAACAAGAGGTTGGCCCTAAACTCAAGCCATTACGGATCAACTCCAGTCAAGACAAGCTCCCTCAGCAGGTAGAAGGGCTGACACACACAGGCCTCACACTTTGTAAAATGTACCCTCCTCAACCAACTAGGAGAGGTTGAGTGCTTCAGAATATAATTAAATCTGGTTTCTACATTGTGAAAATTAACTTTTTTTCCATCAGAACAGGGGATCTTGAGAAGTTGAACAAATACAGGGGAGCATTTGGTGAAACCACCATTCTTGAAAACCTGTTGAACTGACCCAGACTGCAGCCCAGGCCCTGAAGGAAGCCAGGGTCAGGCATGCGTAATAATGCGTGACACACAATCCAGTATTTGCTTAATTTTGTAAAAATTTCTTTTAATAAAAGTGATATATGGCAAACGCTTTTTTGTGTGTGTGTGTGAGGAAGATCAGCCCTGAGCTAACATCCATGCTAATCCTCCTCTTTTTGCTGAGGAAGACCGGCTCTGAGCTAACATCTATTGCCAATCCTCCTCCTTTTTTTTCCCCCCAAAGCCCCAGCAGATAGTTGTATGTCATAGTTGCACATCCTTCTAGTTGCCGTATGTGGCATGCGGCCTCAGCATGGCCGGAGAAGTGGTGCATGGGTGTGCACCCGGGATCCGAACCCGGGCCGCCAGTAGCAGAGTGCGCACACTCAACCGCTAAGCCACGGGGCCGGCCCAAACACTTTTTTAACTTTAATTACTTTTGTTTGATAGAATTCACAGTGTTGCCTGAATCACAAAGCATCATTTTAGAGTTTTGCATGTTTACGTTGGGTGTTCTCCGTAGCCATCCTACTGTGTGTTTGCTATCGAGCAATGGACTAAAAGGAAAAAGATAACCCCTTTCTGTTAATTAATACTCATTACCTGTTCTGCCACTATCCCCCCAAAAAATATCCTGTTTGTAACTAAACTTAATTTCCATTCCAAGAGTTTGAAGGGAAGGAAGATTTCTTTTCATCTCTATTATTTCTGAGTGGGGCCAGAAAAAGTCCCAATTCCACGTTTCAATAGTCTTGTAACATTGACCTTGAATAATAAATCTTACCTCTGTTGCCATCAATGCCTTTAAATCTGTATAACCTCAGTCATGTGCCTTGTAGAAGACAGACAAGGCTCTCAATGAATGTTTTTGAAGACGGACAGGGATTCTCCCAGGTCCTCTGCAGTGTAGTAGTTACTGCCTCTGTTTCTAGATCTCTTTTAGAGTGAGTACATAAGTGTATGTACAAAAAATATAAGGACACTGAGATCCTGACCCTATCATTAGACCGAGTTTGACAGAAGAATCCTAGACACTCAACACTTCTCTGCATGAGTGTAGCACATGGAACTTACTGGGGAAGTAAAACATCTCTAATGAGAGCCAGAAGATTGCCGTCAGAATCGACATTTGCTTCCTTCTTGTCATCCCCAACCTCCTGGTTCACAAGTAGACATGTGGTTTCTGAGAGCAACCGCAAGCTGAAGAGTCTCCACTCCACTTGAAAGAAAAAAAAAATGCTAAGAATGTGACTACATGAAAACAGTATGTGTAACTGATGGAATTCTCATTGATGTGGTCACACTTACCATTTTGGCTTTGAACCAAGGAGACCAAGGGTGGCAAGATATAATCAACAACCTAAAAGAAAAGATGTAAAAGACTTGGTTCAAATCTCTATAAACACAAAACTGATATCAACCGCTATCTACGCCTTTTCCACTGACAGCATCACTAATCAAAGGAGTGAAAAAAAAAAAATCAAGATCTAAATTTATCCTGGATTTAAACTCTGTATGACATTTAATAAACCACCAAGATCATTTAACTCTGAAAAAGTCCTCAGGTCAAAATGATATTATGATCATCAAAACAGTAATTTATCAAAACCTTCTTTAGTATATAATGCAAAATCTGGTTGGCATGGGTTGACATTAAACCATCAAATTAATACACGTAAGCTGGTGCTTATTACTCAAGTTTAAGCTAAACAATGATCAAAATGTTGGGGGGGAAAGACACATAATCTTCATGTTTTATCAAATACATCAAAGAGCTATGATAAATTAATCTTTATTATTCTTAGAAATAGATTCAAAAGATGTATATCCACTATACAAACCACCTCTGTGATTTCCTAATTATATCAGACAGAGCACAATCAAATATAGTTTGAAACCTACTCCAAAATAACAAGTTTTTTCCCTCAAATGAAAACAGACAATGAAGAAAGGACAAATCACTTCCACAGTTAATCTTGAAACCCACTATCTCATTTGATGAACTACTTTGGCAACAATAAACAAAATTCCTGTTGTTCACAACAGAATTTATTCCTAATCCTGAAATGCATGCTTGTTCTCTCTACACTGATAAAAGGGCAGGAGAAGCTGTTCAAAGTCCAACAATGCCGTCTTGCTGCCCAAGCCAATGCAATGATGGCCCACACAGGTAAGGATCTCCACGCACAGGTAGTGGCCCATTAGCGTTCATCTGTTCTATCTCCACTTCATGTAGTAAGTTTATACATAACATTATATCTAAAGATTTTATTTATTTATTTTTTCCCCCCAAAGCCCAGTAGATAGTTGTATGTCATAGCTGCACATTCTTCTAGTTGCTGTATGTGGGACGCGGCCTCAGCATGACCAGAGAAGCGGTGTGTCGGTGCGCAGCCGGGATCCGAACCCGGGCCGCCAGCAGCAGAGCGCACGCACTTAACCACTAAGCCACGGGGCCGGCCCCATAACATTATATCTAGATATTTGTACAAGAACCCTAAGAACCAGGGATGTCTTGTTTACTCTATTCCTCTAAGTGAGGTCACATCACTCAAAGTATCAGATATTACACTCCACTAAGGAATTGTGAGAACTCTAAACTCCCACTTATGTCAAAAGCAAAACCTATGCAAAGAAAAGAAATATATCCCACTATCAACACCTATCAACATGATCAACATCTATCTTAAAATTTTAAGTGTATATTAAGAGAGGAGTGGGACTGACATAAATGATCTAAGTGTCTAACTCAAGAATTTCAAAAAATAACAATTAAGCATGGTCAAAAAAGCACGATTGTCAGAAGACAAACACACAAAAATCAATAGTATTCCTATATACCTACAACAACCAATTAAACAACATAATTGGAAAAAGAAACCATGCAACAGCAATAAAATTCTAAGGTACTAGGATATCATGACTTTTACAGAAAAAAATATATAAAATATTTACAAGACAGCCATTGATGGACTTCTGAAAAAAGCTTGAAAGTTGTCACAACTGTCCTTACAACAAGAAAAAAGGTAAAGAAACTGAAAATCAAAAACTCTTTTCAGATATATCAGAGAACTGAAGTCACAGGGCAAACTCATGCCCCAAAAACTGAAGAGACATGTGAATACAGAGTACCACAGCTTAGAGGGAGCAGAAGCCATCACTGGAACGAGCAACTGAGACAAAAACTTAAAGGATAGTTGAGTAATCGTTGGAGCCTGACCTTAAGAGAGAAAAACACCTGGAGGCCCGGCTCAGGGGAGCCCCCACACCCCCAGGAGTTTTATCACCCAAAGCCCCACCAGGTTCTGAGGATGAAGATCAGAGAAAAATCCCCTCATGCTTCTGGCTAAGGGAGGGGAAAATTAACCATTTTGAAATATGCTCAGAGCATTCTTTCCTCCTTAACAAAAGCCTGGACTCAAGGGACACGATTTCACCAGAGCCTAACCTACTGGGGTTTTACCAGAACCTAACCTACCTGGGGAAAAGAAATATCCAACTCCAGCCCCTCTGAGCCCTCCTGTCTCACCTATGGGGAGAAAAGCTGAGAAGCAATTGTGAAGGTCATAGCCTAGGTGCACAGGCTCATGAAAAGAATGAGACCTAATTGTAGGACCATGGAACACTTCCCCTCCCCACCATGCCTTACCACAACATCAACAGGCTCTGGTATAATAACACAGGCTTACAACCAAGAAACTGCAAGACACAGATTTTATTTAAGGAGTTATTAGGGAAACCCAAAGACAACAGGAGTGACAAAAACAAGGACACTAGAGGGAATTTAAGCCTCTGAAACCTACGACTACAGCAAACAGTAAACACAGCCTGGCTCCTAGCCAGATAAACATAAAACTTCACGCTAAAGGCTCATTTATCTCAGTTCATTTTATCTGATACCTCATGTTGGAGTGAAATATTTAAAGTGTTGAGAGAAGAAGAACCACCAACCTAGAATTCTGTACACAGTGAAATTATCCCTCAAAAGTAAAGGAGAAATACTTTCTCATACAAACAAAAATTAAAGAAAATTTTTGCCAGTAGACCTCCCTTGCAAGAAATGTTAAAACAAATTCTTCAGGTAGAAGGAAAGTGATACAGGTCAGAAACTCAGGGACCATTTATAAACATGTATACACACAAATATAAAATAACAGTACATAAATTGGGATGTGTAGTGGAGCCAGAGTTCTTGGAAAAATGGAAGATATGTTTTGTTATTATTGTAGTTGCCTTTGAAACAAATAGCAGCTAAGAGTTAGATTTAAAGGCTTAAAGATCCATCGATGACTTGGGCCTCTTTTTACATTTTGAGATATTTAATTTACTTTGAATTTAATTTGAAAACTAAAACAATCGTCTAGATATATAATCTAAAGACACCAATCAGAGATGAGAAAGCAATTCTAAATTAAGAGAGAAGATTGGCTCAAGATGACAGATTGAGCAAAAGTTCTAGCCTCAGTCTCTGGTCCCAAATTCCTGGAGGTCATATCCACACACACAGACGCACACTCACTTACGGGGGGACTGCTGTAAAATAAGAGAATAGCTCCAAGGGTGCCTGAAGTGATGCAGCAGAGCACACTTGGAAGTTAGGAGAGAAACACAGAAAAGGGCGCTTGGAAACACAGGAGTCATGATTACTTGGGCCCAGCAGCAGAGCAAACTTATTCTTTTCAAAAAATATTTTGATAACTGTATTTTGATAGGAATGGTTTCCTATATAACCCTATGCTTTTTATTTATTTTGCTTTATGCATTTAAAAACATCATTCTGAGAACGAGTCCACAGACCTCACTAGACTACCAAAGGCTTCCAATGTACAAAAACTCAATGAAATAAACACAGGAACAAATCAGAGTCCAATGCCAAGATCACCACTCCACAAGGCTAACTGGATTCCTGTACCCTTCCCTTAGAAGGGTGGGCCACCTGTACAATATTCTCTAGGTAATCCACATGTCTTTTAAAAAGGACTAATTTCACCAAAGGAAAAAAATCTTTCTAACAAAAGGGGCATCAAGATAAAGACATCTCCAAAGTGTGAACTTCTGATTAGAGTCTTTCAAATGCTAACCAACCACCCTTGGAAGGTATATTCTTGATAATGTACTTCACATATAAACTAACCTCTCCTAGGGCAGCGATTAAAACCAACACATGCGGGCCGGCCCTGTGGCTTGGTGGTTGGGTGCGCACGCTCCGCTGCTGGCGGCCAGGGTTCGGATCCCGGGCGCGCACCGACGCACCGCTTCTCCGGCCATGCTGGGGCCGCGTCCCACATGCAGCGGCTGGAGGGGTGTGCACCTACGACATGCAACTATCTACTGGGGCTTTGGGGGGGGGAAATAAACAAATAAAAAAATCTTTAAAAAAAAAAAAAACCAACACATGCATATAATTTCACACCTCTATGATGAAGTATTTTCAAGTAAATTACTCTAAATATCTCAAAATAACACTGGGAGAATGCAAACTGGTGCAGCCTCTATGGAAAATGGTATGGAGATTCCTCAAAGAATTAAAAATAGAGATGCCCTATGACCCAGCCATCCTACTACTGGGAATCTATCCAATGAACCTGAAATCAACAATCCAAAGAGGCTTATGCACCCCTGTGCTCATTGCAGCATTACTCACCATAGCCAAGAAGTGGAAGCAACCTAAGTGTCCCTCGACTGACGACTGGATCAAGAAAATGTGGTATATATATACAATGGAATACTACTCAGCCATAAAAAAAGACAAAATCGTCCCATTTGCAACAACATGGATGGGCCTGGAGGGTATTATGTTAAGTGAAGTAAGCCAGAAGGAGAAAGACAAACACTGTATGATCTCACTCATATGTGGAATATAAACCAACACATGGACAGAGAAAACTGTATTGTGGTTACCAGGGGCAATGGGGGTGAGGGGTGGGCACAAGGGGTGAAGGGAGACATATATATGGTGATGGACAAACAAAAATGTACAACCCAAAATTTCACAATGTTAAAAACTATTAAAACATCAATTAAAAAAATAATAACACTGGGAGAAATCTTAAAATGACTTATGAAATCATTTCACACTTCTCTCCCTTTGCATGCGTGATTCTTTCTGCCCGTAACACCCACTCCCCACCCATGAGCACACCCGGGAGTTAACTCCTACTTGCCTTCAAGATTTAGTTCAAGAATTGCCTCCTCTAAAACTCATCTCCAGACCCTGTTAGATTGAGTAAGGCCCTTAACATACCCCATACATACCCTCAGTACAGCAGTCTTCAAACTACGGTTCAATCTTTGCTTTTCATATTGTTCTCTTCCTCCTACCCCTACTGAACCTATTCAGAGCAGGGCCTGATTCTAGCTCACTAGTGTATTCTCAGTGCTGTGTTTAAAGAGGTGGTTTACAAAAGGCACTTACTGTGAATATATGAGTGATTAATACTTAGATTTTTTGAGGCCACTTTTTATATCACTGCTATAACTCTATTCATACTAATTTACCCAATTAATATTAAGATGTAAAAAAAGTTTTGACATCTAAAAAATTTATTTTACCAATTTCTTCAAAACAAAACCTAATTTGCTTTTGTACCTAGTTGTCAACTGAGGTCACCCCAAACTGTGAGGCTTAAATAAAACTCTCAGCCCTGCATGCTTATAAGAAATCTAGTGTTCTCTCCAAGATTTCGGGGAATGCACAAGGCCTTATTTACTTTCCTATGGTTCATTGCCAGCTCTGAATTTTTACCTCACTTACTCTAGTATTTTATTTGCTTTTCACCTTCCCCTGCTGTTTACTTCTGAGATACTGAATATACAAATCAACAGTGGTCAAACTATATGTGACAATAGAACTCTGACCCACAACCTCTGCAGGAAGCAGCCAGAGAAGCCAAATCACAGCGTCTGCAGCAGCTCATGCAGAATGCCTAGGAAATGGTCCATGACTGCCGGCTTCACTATTTTTTGTACCCTGCCCCCTCCAACTCAAGACCAACCAAAGAAAGCCAAATACGCTCCCCTAAACCAGTCACATAGGATGCCCTGCTTCTAGTTAGCACGCCTCCAGCACCCCCTCTCCCCACTGCCATGCCCACAGCCTCCAATCAGGGCATCCCTGAAGCCTTCCCTTTTTTCCACCCTAAAGTTTTTCCTCTCTTCTGCCTGCTTTTCAGTCTCTGCCAAATCCAAGTGATGGTGCTGACTCCCTTACTATAGCAAGCTCTGAATAAATAGCCTCTGTTTGTTCTCACTTGGGTGGGTGGTCTTCATTAATTTCTACCTTTCCCACTGTACCATACCAACATGGACACAGAACACAGTCCCCTCTTAAGGATTGAATTGAAAAGTTTCACAAGATCTTGGTCTGTATACCAGATTTTACTGATGGTTTGGAGTGATGCAGATTTTATAACAGCAACAACCAACAATTCATTTTTTTAATATATATATATATACTTTTTTAATGAGAACTTTTTTTGAAGAAGAAGAAGATTGGCCCTGAGCTAACGTCTATTGCCAATCTTCCTCCTTTTTTCCTTTTTCCTCCCCAAAGCCCCAGTAGATAGCTGTATGTCATAATTGTACATCCTTCTAGTTACTCTACGTGGGAAGCTGCCTCAGCATGGCTTTATAAGCAGTGAGTAGGTCTGCCCTCAGGATCCAAACCGGCACATCCCAGGCCGCTGCCAAAGCAGAGCGCACAAACTTAAACACTATGCCACGAGCCAGCCCCAACAACCAACAATTTAAAATTCAGTATTAAACATTAATTATCTGCATCTTTGACTCTTTTCACTAAACTTCTTCCTCCACAAGCTCTGGGCTCCTGCCCTGTTGCCAAACTTTTTGTCCTCCAGGCCCCCTCTTTGTTCCTGCCTTTCCTCTTTTCTTACCTCCCCCACTACCCAATGCCTGCTCCTTTTGTTTGCAGACACATTTTAGTTACCCTGCCACCCCCATCCCCTCTGTCCATCCAGGTTTGTAGTCCAGTCCTAGATCCCTACCTACAGAAGAAATGGGAGCCCAATACAGACCCATCTATGGCCCAATGGTTATATAAAGGCCAGGAAGATGTTTCAAGGTGACAGTTTTTCTCTGTCTTCCACCAGAACATATTCTGAGGAGAGGAGCACCTACATGCAAAGAGAGGTTCCCCTCCACATATTCCGAGACCCATACCTCCTCCCAGAGATGGGGGATTCTCTCTTCCAAACATACTTTTAAATCGTATTCATTTTTTATTTTCTTCCTTGAACACTCATTGATTTATATCTAAAATTGTGGCAAAGTTCCCTTAGGACCTGAGGAATTTCAAACCCTATATCACACCAACACAAAGAATGAGTTAATACTGCACTTATTGATTAATCATGTTGCAGAATGTTTCTTGATTTAAAAATAATATTTGGGGAGTATAATCTGACTCATGATGAACCTCAATCTGCATTTGGAGAAGTCACATTAAAATAATACACTTCAGGGCCAACCTGGTGGCATAGTGGTTAAGTTTGCACACTCTGCTTTGCCAGCCCGGGGTTCACGAGTTCGGATCCCGGATGTGGACCTACACACCGCTTATCAAGCCATGCTGTGGCAGGCATCCCACATATAAAAAGTAGAGGAAGATGGGCATAGAAGTTAGCCCAGGGCTAATCTTCCACAGCAAAAAGAGTAAGATTGGCAACAGATGTTAGCTCAGGGCTAATCTTCCTCATCAAAAAAATAATAAAATAAAATAATATGCTTCAATGACAACCAATGCCAAATAGCAACAATGTAGCATGACAATAAAGAAGAAGGGAAGAGGACAAAAACCTAAAAACCGTCTTTACGAAATCACTTCCAAGTCACAGTGAGGAAACCATGATGACAAAAATCTGACACAGCGTGTGACAAAAAAAATGTTCCAAACTTTCAAATTGGCATGGCCTTCCTCATTGGAACTAGGTCTCCTTGTTAAAAAGAAGAGACTGAATCATCCGAGACAAGAGACAGTGAGTACTCTCTTGCTGCTGTGGAGTTAGTTGATTTGTTCATCAGTGCTTTCCCATTCTAGAAACTTCTAGAGAATTTATAAACAACATATACACCATTAAAATAAATACCATTGAAACTTTAATCAGGGCCGGACCTGTGGCTTAGCGGTTAAGTGCGTGCGCCCCGCTGCTGGCGGCCCAGGTTCGGATCCCAGGCGCGCCCCGACACAACGCTTCTCCGGCCATGCTGGGGCCGCATCCCACATGCGGCAACTAGCAGGATGTGCAGCTATGACATACAACTATCTACTAGGGCTTTGGGGGAAAAATAAATAAATAAATAAAATTATTAAAAAAAAAAAACTTTAATCAAGCTCCCATGCACTAATGACTTCTATCGTAAAATTCCATCATTCGTTATTTATTTTAGTTGTAGAGATAATACACCTACATGGAGCAATCCAAGAAATATTAATATTCAATGCTAGTGGTATTGCTTTCTTAACTAAAGACATTCAGCTGTGCTAAAGGTCACTTAAGGACATGTCCTAAAAACAGAGACATAGTGAACTCTTTTTGAAAATGCAGATTCCCAAATCTAGGGATTTTTTATTTCTTGGCTCAAAACCCAGGACCCCATTTTAAAAAAGTGTGTGTGTATGCATATTAGTTACTGCTAATGATCCTCAATGGCATTTCCTAAAAGAAATGAATGCCTGTGACTTAGATACTAAAGATAGTTCTGGGACATTTAAGCTAAACAATCACAAACGCATTGAAAAATGTAAATACTTGCACCGCTAAATCTCACTTCGTTCTTAAACAAACCCACTGATGCCCAACATGATGCTTTGTTTATAATTTAACAAACTTATTTTCCATTTTAGGAAATGCTGAACATAAGATACTGAAGTTCAGCAGTGTTAAACTATAAGTAACCATGTGACCATACCCAAATTTTCTTCTTTTCACAAAGGAAAAAGCAACAATCTTATAACCTATTGAAAAGTGCATTTCTAAAATTTAATCATTTAAGATTAAAGTATGTTTTATACTCTTCTTTTTTCAATTTTACTGATGAAAGTAAATCATTTCAAAACTGAAGTTTACTATTCTAAGCACCCAACTAAAATTCTTACTCTACCTTTGAAAACTAGTCATCACTTCGCTCACTTCAGTAGACCTTAAAAAATCTGGTATATCTGACAGCACAATAATTAACATGTTCATACCAACTGCCAGGTCCCTTTTCTCCGCATAGGTAATGTCAGACATAAAGAATAAACATGCCAAGGGCATGAGTTCTACCTCCACTAATGGCAGAGCGGGTCATTCAGAACACCCCCTCTGAGGAGAACAACTAAGAAAACTAGACACAACATTGTTTAAATCTTCCTTTTACAATACTAAATACCTAAAAAGATGTTAGGGAATTCCAAAGGCCACATGGGATTGGCATAATTTCAAAATTTTGTGGAGAAACAGGCACTCTCATATACTGCTGGTAGGAATGCAAAATGGTAGACCCTTATGTAAAGGACCCCAGCAGGATCTAACAAAACTACATATGCATTTGCCCTTTGATCCCACAATCACCCTTCTAGGAATTTGCCATGAAGAAATACCTCCAACAATAGGAAATTGCATATGCACAAGGTTATCTATTGTTTGTAATTGCAAAATATTAGAAACTACCTAAATGTCCAAACATAGGAGATTAATTGAATACCCTATGGTATATACACACAATGGAGTACTATACTGCTCTAATAAAGAATAAAGAAGATCTCTAAGAACTGATATCAAGTAATTTTCAGTATTCATTATTAAATGAAAAAGCAAAGTGAAAAGAGAAAATGTAGTATGTTACCTTTTGTATAAGAAAGAAAGAGAAACAAGAAAACATATTCTCTTCAGAAAAAGAAACATTAGAAGGATAAAGCAAAAACCAATGAAGTTGGTTATCTATAAGAGTAGGGAGGGTATGATGGAGTGGTGATGGAGTGGAAGGGATATATATCCAGGGGACGGGAGTGACAATGCTCTGAATACATCTTTTTTCTATAGTTTTGACTTTTGCAAGCATGTTAACGTTCTACATATTCAAAAAATTAAAATCAAAAAGGATAGAAAGGGGAAAAAGGAAAGCTAAAATTGAAAGCAATTTGAAACAAATCAATTGTACTTCAAATGACTATTACAACCACACTAAAAGGGGAGGAGAAAGACTAATACATGTGCCTTATGAACACAGTATTGATGATACCTCCTCAGTCTTGCTTGGGGGACATCTGGGAGGCAGAGGTGAAGGGTGAATTCTGCAAACAAATCCTGATTTCATTAGGTTTGTTTTTGTATTGGTTTGGGTGAAGTAATTCTGCAACAATTTCAGATGTACTATAGGATTAAGCAAATGAGAAAATGTGCTGATGTTGGAAGCCAGAATTTTTACAAAGGAAGAAGGGACCTACAAATATGGAACAGGGGAAGGCCAGAAAGAACGATGTGGGGATAGATTGGATTTGAAATATCAGTGTGAACTCATGATTTCAAAATATGTACATTGTGTGTACATGCAGGGATACGTAAGTATGCATATGAGTGTACCATATGTGTATATACACGTATATATTTCCTAGCTCTATTTCTTAGAAGAGCCTAGAACCTAAGACAACCAGGAGACAGGAGCACACCTAGTGCCTGATCTTGGTCTCTAACACCACTTCCGACAAAAGGGAACTAGGGATCCTCAGAAAAATGACTGATTCCAGGGCTGGACAGGGAAGTTACAAACTGAGGCAAGAATATCTTGTTATGCCAGAAAGTGAAGAACTACTAAAACAATGATGGGATATGTCACAAGGACACAGAGCCAATGTGAAAGGGTTTATGTTGGCCAAATCTGGTATAATTGGTGCACCAACATAACTCTAGTGATGAAGCCATTGATAAAAATAGGAATCTGTGGCAGACAGAATGATGGTAGACAGAAAGACGTCCACAGCCTGATCCCTGGAACCCAGTGATTTGTGACCTTATACGGCAAAAGGGACTTTGCAGATGTGAATAAGTTAAGGATCTTGAGATGAGGTGTTTATCCCAGATTATACAGGTGGGCCCAATGTAATAACAAGGGTCCTTATAAAAGGGAGACAGGAAGGTCAGAGCCACAGAAAGATATGTGACAACAACAGCAAAGGTCAGAGAAAGAGATTGATGATGCTACGTTGAAGCTTTGAAGATGGAAAGGGCGGCCCCTAGAAGCTGGAAAGGCAAAGAAACAGATTCTTCCCTTAAGCCTCCAAAGGAACACAGGTATACTGACATCTTGATTTTAGCCTCCAAGACCCACTTTGTACTTCTGACCTGCAGAACTGTAAGATAATAAATTTGTGTTGTTTTAAGCCACTAAATTTCTGGTAATTTGTTACAGCAGCTGTAGGAAACTAATACAGAATACAAGTTTTCCATGATTGATAGATAGAGAGAGAGATATACTAATTCATATTCATTAACTTCACAAAAAAAAGAAAGGCTTACATGTACCAAGTACTAAACATCCCTTCTTATTTATGAAAAAATATTTTCATACTTATGTAAACATTTTAATTAAATACAACATACATACACAAAGACGTGTCAATCCTAGGTATAACTTTCATAATATGAACACGCTCATGTAACTAGCACCCAGATTAAAAAAATACATTACGAGCACATTACAAAGCCTCCTTGTAGCCTCTTCCAGTCACACCTGCCCCAAGAGTGACCATTATCCAGACTTGTAATAGATTAGTTCTGTCTGTTTTTAAAAACTTTATGCAAATGGATCATGATATTTTGTATTTGCTATCTTTGCTTCAGTATTACCTTTGTGAGATTTACACACACGTTAAGCCTAACTGTAGATCATTCATTTTCTTTGCTGCATAGTATTCCATACAACTAAGCCATAATTTATGTCCATAAGACTGTTGACAGGCATTTGGATAGTTTCTAGTTTGGGGCTATGAGCATCCTTGTGTATGTATTTTGGTAAACATATGTTCACATTTCTACTAAATGTGTATTTAGAGGTGAAACTGCTGAGACATGGTATATACATATGTTCAGCTTCAGCAGCTATTGCCAAACAGTTTTCCAAAGCAGCCGTACCAATCTACACTCCCACTAGCAGTTTCTGAGAGTTCTATTTGCTCTAATCCTCACCAAGTCTTAGCATTAACTCAAAAATTTGGTTTAATTAAAGTTAAATTACTCAATATTTATTAGCCTCCAGCTTTTAGTTTAAAAACTTACAAAAGGACAGGCTTTTCATGAAAAAAGGTATTATGGTTTAGCTTTTTTTTTTTTTTTTTTGGTGAGGAAGATCAGCGCTGAGCTAACATCCAGTGCCAATCTTCCTTTTTTTTTGCTGAGGAAGATTGGCCCTGAGCTAACATCCATGCCCATCTTCCTCTACTTTATATGAGATGCCGCCACAGCATGGCTTGACAAGCGGTGTGTTGGTGCACACCCAGGATCCGAACCTGCGAACCCCAGGCTGCCGAAGCGGAGTGCATGCACTTAACCGCTTGTACCACTGGGCCAGCCCCTACTTAGCTTATTTTTTAAGTTAAAGAAATAGAAATATATTTTAGGCAAATTATGTATATTATTGCCAGAAATTTCTAATAAAGAAACCACCTTTATTTTCCCCTTTGCTATTAAAAACATTTTTTCTTTTTTTTTTTTTTTTTGAAATCAACATGAATGGGACCAAACTCTCTGTATAAACCAAATCATTGTGATATTTCTGAGTGCTCCATAGGCCACACTGACGATTTCCAACTCTGAGGCTCCAAATAGTCAAAACTCTAGGAAAAATCTGAGGTAAGCACTTGCACTCAGCAAGAATTAAATGCATTTAGCTACTTCCATATAATAAAGTATTGATCAGTAGCCTTGGACATAGGTTGTGCTAACATTTCGAACAATGTTATGCTCCTTGGGGTCCTGGATGTTCAATTTCGTGTATTCCAGTCATGCTTAAGAAGAGGTAATTAGAGGATTTCCCATGAGTTACAGCACTAAAAAATATTTTTTATAAAGCCCGTAAGTTGCAATGATACCTTTTCTATCACAATACAGTCTGCAGTTTCAATGAAAATAAACTAATTAACTGTCTATTTAAATGTAAGTATAGCTATTTGTAAATGCTGAATCTTAACAAATTAGCCATGGGGCTATTGTTCATTAGGGAAAAGAATCAATATGCAACACTCAAGCAAGTAATATCTCAGTGGTAGACTGAGAAATCACTACTAAGAAAGTGACCATAACAAACGAGGTTTCTGGCATTGGTGGGTATGGTTATCTGGATTAACTCTCTCACTGAAAACAATGAAAAATGCCACATAAAATATAAAAAAACAAAACCTTAAAAATATTTAAGATCTAAAAAGCCATTGGGGGAACTCTCAGACCAATTTCTGAATGAAAGCCTTGACTAGAGAGTTGAGTAGAACATATGAGCATGGAACTGATTGTACCCTGATTCATTTACCAATAACACAAACACAAGGCTCCACTGGGAGCCTCAGGGGCCAAAGAAACCGAGGTCTGAGTCGAGGTCTTCCCAGTATATGGAGTCTTGTGAGTCTCCCACACTGAGCTAGGCACTGAGGAGAGGGTCTACACTCTCAGAGTAAGGGAAACCCAGATCCAATCACCAACCCCTCCACACGCATTCACACTCCTGGAAACTGCTGAGAAGGGTGCCGTGGGAAATTATGATTGCAGACCTATAGCCTCAGGGATATGCACGCTGCATACAAATGACCTTGGTCTGAGGTAGCCCTGACTGGCAGGACCCCAAAACAAACAGGAAGCCTCTAGGAGGAGGGAATATCCACACTAGGCTTCAGGAATGCCCACAAACAGATTTCAAGGACAACAACCAACCAGCAATAAATGTGAATAAGGTCTCTTCCAAGAAAACAAGATGAGCTGGGCATGAATAAGATATAACAGACACCACATCACATGATATCACAGTCTTCTGGTTTTGGAATTATCATATATAGTGTAAAACAACTATATCTAACAAACGTGAATAAATAAATCACAAACTGGAAGATATCTATAGGGAACATAAAATTTAAAAAGCAATACAGTAGATTCAAAAAAACAGACAAGCAGAATTTCTAGTGATAACAGAACTTCAATATATAAAAAATAACCAAAATTAAAAACTCAATGGCTATATTTGGCACTAGACTGGATATAGAAGACAGAAATAGACCAAACAATTATCCAGAATATAGCACTGAGAGAGAAAAAGATGGAATATACAGAAAGATAGTAAGTATAAAAAATACAGTGAGAAAGTTTAATGTACATGTGATCTGAATTGCTGAAGGAAAGGAAAGCGAGAATAAGCAGAGATGATGGCTAGGAACTTTCCAGAACTGATGAAGAAGGACAATCCACAGATTTAAGACACACAGAAAATCCTAAGCTGAATAAATAAAAGGAAGTTCACATTTAGTCACAACATAGTAAGTCTGGAGAAAACCAAAGACCTTCTCCTTTCCCCCTCAAAAACAGTCTTAAAAGGGGATATGGGACAAAGAAACAGATTATCTTCACAGGAAAAACAGACTATCAACTAACCTCTCAATAGCAACAATTCAGAACATAAGATAATGAAACAATATCTTTACAGTACTAAATAATAACAAAAGTAACTGCCAATCTAGAGTTTAACACTCAGCAAAAATCTCCCTCAAGAAACAACGACTTTAATCAAAGAGTTTGCCACCAGCACACTCAAGCTAAGGAAAACTGTGAAGTTTGTACTTTAGTCAGAAATAAGTGAAGTCAGATGGAAGAAGTGAGACCTAAGAAAGAAAGAAAAACAAAAAAAGTAGTAAATATGTGGGCAAAGATAATGAACATTATGTTATAGCAGTAATAATGAGTATCATTTTATTATTCAATAATAAAAGAGTTTAAAAAAGAAACAAGCCAAACTTTAAAATATCAGGCAAAAATAACATATATACCATGACAAAACTAAATGGAGTTAAGTTGGCTAAGATCTATATAAGATCGTTTCTTTTTAAGTTCAGCTTTTAATAAGTAAGTAAGTAAATTTTAGGGTAAGCAGTAAAAAAAATATAGAGAGAGTATCTAAATACCAACCTCACACAGAGAAAAAAATTAATGCAAAAAAAATTTATTTTATAGAAAAAAAGAAAGTGGAGGTGGGAAGCAAAATATGTATAACAAAGTTTGAAAGAAGATGGTAGAATGAATCCAAATATACTAACAATTACAGTAAATGTAAATGGAGTAAATACTCCAGTGAAAAGTTAAATATTGGTCAAATTAGATTTTTTTAAATACTATATGATATTTACATGACATAGATCTAAAATATAAGGATCAAGAGCTGTTGGAAGGAAAAGAAGGAAAGAAGATATATCAGGCAAATATTAAGCAATAGAAAGCATGTGTGATTGTATTAAAATGGGACAAAAAAGACCATAAGGCAAAAAGTGTCACTAGAAACAAAGGCCACTTTACAATGATAAAAAAGGTCAATTTTGTAAAACGACATAATAATTTTTAATTTGCATGCACCTAATAACATGGCTTCAAAATACATAGAACAAAAACTGACAGAACTACACAAGAAAAAATAAACAAATTCATAATAGCCTTAAGGGAGATTTAGTCGTCCCTTGGTATCTATGGGGGATTGTTCCAGGAGCACCTCCTCCTCCCACCGTAAATACCAAAGTCCACAGATGCGCAAGTTCCATATATAAAATGGCATAGTATTTGCATATAACTTACACATCCTCCTGTATACTTTAAATCATCTCTAGATTACTTATAATACCTAATACAATGTAAATGCTATGTAAATTATTGTTATACTGTATTGTTCAGGGAAGAGTAACAAGAAAAAAAGTGTGTACATGTTCACTACAGATGCAATCATCGTAGGCCTTTTGATCAGTGGTTGGTTGAATTTGTGGATATGGAACCCGCAGATACGGAGGGCTGACTGTATACACACCTCTCTCAGTAATTTATAGAAAAACCACACAAAAGTTAGTAAGGATAGGAAAGATTTGAAGCAGATGACAAAGAAAGTTGACCTAACAGACATCTATTGAATACTACATCTAAGAGCTGCAAAATGCATATTCCTTTCAAATGCATACAGAACAGCTACAAAAAAATAATCTTATAACGGGCTAATGACGCAAGTCAATAAATTTCAAGACTGAAATTACAGAGTATTTCTCTAACTTCAATGCTACAAAGCAACTATATAAAAATAGCTAAGAAGTATCTATATGTTTGAAAACTTAAGTATATATCTTAATAACCCATGAATCAAAGCAAGTCTTTTAACTGAAAGATAACAAAAATGCTACATACCCAAACTTGTGGGATGCAGCTAATGCAGTACTTAAAAGGACATATAATCTTAAACACATATATTAGAAAGGAAGAAATAAGGAAAATCAACAAACTAAATATTTACCACAAAAAGTTAGAGAAAAATGCAAAATAAATCCAAAGAAAGAAGAAAGGAAACAAGGATTAGAGCAGAAATTAATGAAACAGAAAAGAAACATACCATAGAGGAGATTAGCAAAACTGAACACTGACAGGTTCTTTGACAAAGTTAGTAAAACTAACAAACCTCTGGTTAGATTGCTCAAGAAAAGATAAAGAAGGAACAACATAAATAGCAAAAATTTTAAAAGGAGATATTATTAGATTATACAAACAGTAAGAAAATATGGCAAAAAAAAATTATGAACTTCTTACGCTAATAAATCTGAAAAACTAGAGAAAAAAATCAAAATCATAGAAAGACCTGAACAAGTACCATCTAAGAGAGTATTCCCAAGTGGCCAACAAACATTTGAAAAACTAAGCGGCCTGAACAGCAGTATCGATCATACAATTTAAAACTATGGTGAAAAATCACCACATACCCATTCATTAAAAGTCTGAAATAACAAGAGTTGGGAAGGATGAGGAGATCAGATACTGCATTGCTGGTGTGAATGTAAACTGGTACCACCTCTTTGGAAAACACTATGGCATTTTCTAGACAAAATGAGTTTGCATATATCCTATAACCACTAATTCCATTCCTAAGCATGTACCCTAGAAACAATGCATGCTTATGTGGAGCAGAACACATAAATGAGAATATCCATAGCAATATTGTTTGTAAATTCCAAAAACTAGAAGCAACCTAATATCTATTAAGCATAAATAAGTAAATTGTGATATATTCACATATTCAGATTTTTTTTTTTTTTTTGGTGAGGAAGATCAGCTCTCAGCTAACATCCGTTGCTAGTCTTCCTCTTAGCCCTGAGCTGACAGCTGTGCCCATCTTCCTCTCTTTTGTATATGGGATGCCGCCACAGCATGGCTTGATGCGCAGTGCGTAGGTCCACGCCTGGGATCCAAACCTGTGCACCCCGGGCCACCAAAGCATAGCACACGAACTTAACCACTATGCCACCGGGTCAGCCCCACATACTCAGATTTTTACGATGGTATACTACACACTGATGAAAATTTAAACCATAAAGATACGTAACAACATGGATGTCTTACAAACACTGAGTAACAAAAGCAAGTCACAAATGAATACATGTCATATTGCACAAAGTGCAAAAGCAGGCAAAACCAATCTATATTACTTAGGAATGCATATGTAGGCCTACAAAGGAATGCACGAGAATGACTACTGTCCTGAAAGTCAGGTTAGTGGTCTTCTCTCCAGGAAGGAAAGAGTTGAGGGGACTTCAAGGCTGTGGTGATGTTCTATTTATTTTTAACTGAGTGGTGATTTCTCGAGCTCTTGCTTTACTATTTGTTAAACTACACACATTTTAATGCACTTTTCTGTATTTTATATTTTACAATAAAACAAGAAGAGCAAAAAAAGAAAAAAGAAAGAAAGGAAAGAAAACAGCCATCAAGAGTTGGTAGAAATTTCCTACCTTCAAAAAATAATTACCTGCTCTCTCCTGAGACATGTCTTTAGAGTCCTGAGCTGCCAGGTAGGCAGTCAGGCCACCCTGAAGTCACTCTGCTGGAGAGACTAAATAGAGATGGAGAGAGAAGCCGGAGAAGTCCCAGCTGGAGGCAGACAAGTGAGTGACTGAGCGTTCACATGATTCCAGTCCAGGCACCACAAGACTGGAACCACTTGAAAGACCCTGAGGGAGAACTGCCTTGCTGAGCTCAGTCAACCTCTAGAACCACGAGAGAGAATATGAAAAGGACTGTTATAGTTCTCGTCTTACCTGGCTCCTTTTCTTGAGAGCTTTCTGCTGATCAGAACATAGTCACAAAGCCTTTCCTCCCTCCTCAAAGTCTCACTCAGCTCTTGTAAGGATCACTCCAAGGCAGAGGTTCTGAAATGGGGGCAATTTCGCTGCCCAGAAGACAGCTGGCAATGTGTAGAGACCTTTTTGGTTGTCACAACTGAGTGGGGAAGGAGTGGGTGCTACCCACATCTAGTGGGTAGAGGCCAGGGATGCTGCTAAACATCCTACAATGCCCAAGACAACCCCCACAACAAGGAACTGTCCATCCCCAAATGCCCACAATGCTAAGGTTGAGAAACTCTGCTCTAAGAGTCTGTGCTATTGGTTACAACAAATAATCAGGCAAGAAGTAAGAAGGAGCAAGCTGGGGGTAAGGTGTGGACCAGAAGGGAAAGAGAACAATGAGCAAAGAAAAATCCCAAAAAGTCAACAAGGAAGGAGGGGATTTCCTATGTTCATCCTATCAAGGTGGCAGCTTTTCTTTTTTTTTTTTTTATTTTCCCCCCAAAGCCCCAGTAAATAGTTGTATGTCATAGTTGCACATCCTTCTAGTTGCTGTATGTGGGACACGGCCTCAGCATGGCTGGAGAAGCGGTGCGTCGGTGCACGCCCGGGATCCGAACCCGGGCCGCCAGTAGCGGAGCACGCGCACTTAACCAGTAAGCCACGGGGCCGGCCCTATGTGGCAGCTTTTCTGAATGGTTATCTCATGTGAGGAACATACATGAGCCAAGTACATGTGAACTAAGTCTCTTTATATACAGAATTAACAAGTAAACAAAAAGGTATCTTCTTCAAAAGCTACCAGGACTGACCGTAGAGCAATAGTCTTTCAATAAAACAGGATACTGTATTATTGCTTCAAAAGCCGACAACGTGATCTTGATAAATTCTTCCGATGCCATTGGTCCTAGGAATACAGTTAATTACTATAGGTATTTATTTATATGTTCAAAATCACAACATCAAAGAACCTCAAACAAAGATATAAAATGTCCCATGGTCTACTCACCTATGGCTCCATCTATGTTAGTTTCTCCTGAGTCTATCGATTTAATATGACTCTGTAAAAAATAAAAATGTTAATAAATGGAGATTTCAAAATAACTCTGAAATAAAATATAGATAACATTTTGCCCAAAACTGCACCTATTGTCCTTAATGGAATAACTCATGGAAGGCATTAAATACTATAAACATATTATGAATACTATAATCATAGTTTTAAAATATGCTCATATGAAATAGTATATGTATTATAAACTATAATCACTTTTAAAGACACAAATCACTATCAATGAGATTTAATGTTGGAATAAATTCAATAGTAATATAAGCACAGAAAGATCAACATACAAAAGTGAGGATAATCCAATTGTTACATAACCATTTCCAATATGCCACACTCACTCACTCACTCACTGCCTTGGAAGTTAGTGCGGACGGCACCTAATCAGGTGAAATAGTCCTCACCAGTTTAAGGCTGGTCTTCAAATTTCACCACTGTTCTTAGTCCCTCCTAGATACTTCCTACCCCAACCCCAACTCCCTTATCTGTGCCCCCACACACCATGCCCATGCCTTCTTGTAGAATGACCTCCAATACTGTTTTTGAGGCAGGCCTGAGCAGCTCAGCTATGAGCATCCTGGGCGAGCTTCCCAGTTCTGAGCCGAATGCTCCAGACAGAGGGGGTGCCCCGTGAACACGATCTGAATGAAACAATCAGCGCCATGGCTATAAGGGGCAGAGCGCTCGTGTTAGTGATGTGCGGAGACACTGCACCTGAGTTCTGGCCCCTAGCTCACAAAATAATGCATATATATTATTTCGTATATGATATTAAATAGCAAATAAAACATAAGATGACCCTGCAATAAAAAAATAATTAAGCAATTAGCTTGGAGTGGAAAATGGGTCTACTGTGGTCCAATGGTTTTTCCTAAAATTTTTGGTAAATATAAAAGACTATATATAAAATACACAAAAGAACATATGTATAGATTTTATGTTATAAAGAATAAAGAAAACCCTTAAATCCACCATCTGAGTAAGAACTAAGACATTCCCAATTCCTTGCATGAGCTTCCCCCATCCCACCTGCCTATCATTCCTCCAGAGATAACTAGTATCATTTCCTTGCCATTTTTTAATAGTTTTACCACATATACGTGTGTCCCTAAATAGTCTATTGTTTATTTGGGCATTTTGGAACTTTACAGACATGATATCAAACTGTATACAGTTCATACAAATAGGACAGTATGTAGCCATTAAAATGTGGAAAAAAAAGAAATTTTTAAACATATGGGAAAGTACTTATGATACAATGTGAAGTGGAAAAAAGAAACAGAATACAAACCTATATTAATACAGCATAGTCTCAACCATACGTACCAGTATAAGTCATATACATGTTATACATATATAGTTTTTCTACACACAAATGCATATATATGAATTGAAAACTATAAGTAAACAACAATATGTTAACCATGGGTGTCTCTGAGAATAGTGGAGTTACAGGTAATTTTTTCTTCAAATCTCACTATAATTTCCTACATTTTCTTAAGTAAGCATGTATTTTATAATTTAAATAAAATCATATTGCCTTTGAAATAAAAGAAAATCTTAGATACACGCTCTTTGAAAAGTGAATTGTAAAACAGGGCACCTTGAATTCTTTTTTTCAGTCTATGACTAAACAAACAAAAAAGACTAAAAAAGAAATAATGTAATAAATAATAAAAAGAGGCAACGTAAGGCTTTCATGACAATGTGATTGAAATAATTTCACAAAATTCCCAAAGGGGGCATGTTAACTTTTGCTGAATAAATACAGATTTGATGCTGAATACAAAAGTTCAGAGAAAGATGTCTTTTGACTTAAATAAATCTACTTAAACGTCTGTGGATTACTAAGTAAAGAAAGAAGGCACAATATGGTATTTATACTATGATCTTTCCTGCAAATTTTTTAAAAGAATATATAGTGAATACACAAATACAGAACAAAAATTTTCGAGGAAGAAATCTCAGGAAGCCACTAGCAGAGGCTCCCCGTGGGGAGCAGGAACGCTGACATGGGAGGTGTGCCTTCACTTTTCATTGTGTGCTTTTCTGCACTGTTGGAATTTTCTAACCATAGACATGTATTAAATATTTTTCTTTTTTAATGTCAAAAAAGGTTATCTAGATGGCAAAATTATGGACTTCTTTTAACTTATTTTCTTCCTTATACTTACGCTGTTTTAATTTTTAAAAACAATCCCTACTGAATGTTTCATTGATTTACCAATTTTAATGTCTTTTGATATATTTCTTCATCTTCATTCTCAGTGTAATAGGAATTAATCAGGTGAGAGTGAGGACAGGGTAGGAGGCATTAGAGATTCAAGGAGAAAAGGGAATGTATGAATAGTCATCTAGGTGAGCGTGAAGGTATATAAATTAGGAAAATGAATTAGATGTACCAGTCTACAGAGAGGGCTCACTTGAGATAAGCAGTCATGAATTTAAAATGAGACCAGTTATTTTCAATGTGTTTTTCTCTAGCCATATTTAGCCATTCAAAGCAGGGGTGGGGTAGGTGGAGAATTTAATTGAACCAGGGTTAGGGTTTGCCAGAGGAGGACAATGGAGGAAGAGACAGGAAAGGGAGTTATGGGTGTATGCGACACAGTGATAGGGGCTGGATCAGGGACTCTAAGCTGAGTAAAGAGAAAAGTGAAGTCATCAGGCCATGGGAGGATGGGATGGTGAGTGGAAAATGATAAAACCAATTTAAGTCTCAGAGGAATCAAAGGGCTGCTGGAGATGAGGAGCAGAGGAAGCCAGCTGAAAATTAGGGGTGGTAGCCAGACAATGTGATGCTGATAATAAGGTCAGAGGTGTAGGCAGCTGAGGGAGGGAAAGAGACGAGCTCATGGGGAGAGAGCTGGTCAAGGAGCTGAGGGGCTGAGGTGTTGGAAGGATCCTCCATAGGGATATCCGATTCTCCAAGAATGATGACAGGAGCAGCATGGACAGATTGACAGTGAGCCCAATGTTAAAAGATTTAGAGGAATGAGGGGTGTTGACCCAGAAATCTGTAGATGACCACAGCACAGAGGGTAACACAGGCCAACTTCTGATGGTGCGGGCTTCAAAGGTGGCAGTTTTAGCATGGGAGCAAAGAGAATGGACACCTGCCCCACAGCTAGGCTCACTGGGTGGAGGAGTGTGGGGCAGAAAATGGCCCCATCTAAAGGGAAAAAGGGAAAGGTGAGCCTCGAGGGCAGGCCACTGCTCTTCAATGTCATTCAGTACTTCAAAGAAGCTGAGAATAAGCTCCTGGAGCAAATGGGGCATATGAATTCACGGTTCATAAAAAAATGAAAAAACAACTCATAATAAGACCATTTGTGTGGCAGAATAAGAATATAGTATCATATTTTTAAAAATATAGGGCCGGCTCTGTGGCTTGGCGGTTAAGTGCGCGCGCTCTGATGCTGGCGGCCCGGGTTCGGATCCCGGGAGCGCCCGGAGGCACCACTTCTCCGTCCAACGCGAGGCCGAGTCCCGCGTACAGCAACTAGAAGGATGTGAACCTATGACATACAACTGTCTACTGGGGCTTTGGGGGGAAAAAGCTGAATAAATAAAATCTTTTAAAAAAAAAAATATATAAGAGTGCACTCTCTTTGCTTTATTCACACAATTAAAGTCAAAATCTATCAACTAATATTCACTTAAAATAAAAATCTGCAGAGAGCAGGAAGTTATGTCTTGTCTTTTAATAATTATCTCAATGCCCAGTATGAGTAAAGATTTACTAATGATGAAGATTATAATTATATTCTTGCATGAAAATCTACCAGGATAATTTTCTCATTTCTTTTATTTGAAAATTTGAATTGTGATGCCTTTTTGTAGAAAACTGTAACCACCACACAACCGCTGCACTTTTATAAACTAATGAGGCTAGAATTTAAGAACAAACACAACAAAGTCCTCTTTCTCAGCTCATTAATCGAGAGCATTTTCAAAAGGACACAAAAAAGACAGTGAACATTAGGTTAATACACATCATAAGTTCCCGAACATATTTCCTTAATGTCATTACTTCCTGTTTCCCAGCCCAATTCAATGGAGGCTCAAAAGAACTCTGGTAATCAAGACACAATTTCCCCAGATGCTTTACTGCTAAAAGTATCCTTAGATACTTTTTTTTACTGGAAAGGGAAACAGGTATGATGACACACTGCTTTTGCCAATAAAGAACTGAAAACAGCAACTATCAGCTGTGTATTCCACTTTTGCCTGGACCCTCTGTAAGTTTAATAATGATTTAAAAGTGTCTTGGGGCCCGCCCGGTGTGCAAGTGGTTAAGTGCGCGCGCTCCGCTGTGGCGGCCCGGGGTTCGCTGGTTCGGATCCCGGGCGCGCACTGACGCACTGCTTGGCAATCCATGCTGTGGCAGCGTCCCATATAAAGTGGAGGAAGATGGGCACGGATGTTAGCCCAGGGCCAGTCTTCCTCAGAAAAAAGAGGAGAATTGGCAGATGTTAGCTCAGGGCTGATCTCACATAAATAAATAAATAAATAAATAAATAAATAAATAAATAAATAAATAAATAAATAAATAAATAAATAAAAATAAAAGTGTCTTGCTAAATTGTTTCCAAACACTAGCCTCTTTAAAATATAAGAGGACCAAAACTTCATTTTACTTGGGAAAAAATGTTTACAAAAAGTTAATTTCTATACTCATACCTCCATATATAACAAGTATCCTGTATTTTTCCACCAAAAAAAAGATGTCTATAGATCAAACAGGCAAACCATGCTAAACTTGGTGCCAGTATGAAAACTGAAGACAATAGGAAGCACAATTCCAACGCCCCCTCCAGCCTGCTCCTTCAGGACCCTTCTAACGTGTAGAGATCACACCAACCCCGACAGCTATCTCCACACCCACCCAAGGCAGGCCAGCAGCTCCAGGAGAGCTGCGTTAGCGGGAGCCCAAGAAGTTCTTGGCAGCAGCTTGCTGCTACTGGATAGAGCTACTAAAAGTGGACCAAGCTTCAATATCTCAAATTAAGGCATATTTTTAAAATATAAAAGGACAATAGGCCTGCCATAAAACATTAGCTGCTCTACCAGATAGATTTTGAAAAATACTAAAAATAATATTTATTCCAGATAGAACAATCAGGCTTTCAAAACACAGAACTAAGTAGATACATATGAACGGACTGCTCCCTCATGCGACCAGGACAAAAGATGCACTGTGTTCTGAGCAGTTTCACAAAGCTATTCTACAGAACATTTATAGCTCTGCAGCCCCCCACCCCCTAAAAACAAACAAACAAACAAAACTTCTCAAACAAGTTCAGGAAACCTTTGCCTAAGCAAAATTAAAAAGAATTCTTTTAAAGCAGAAAACTCAAGAGGCTGTAACGTGCTGATCTGCACTGTGAATTTCTAAGGAGTTGTAGGATATTGGATGAGTTGACTGTGTCTCGTGGCATCAGTACGGCACTGTGATTCCGGGAATATTTCTGGCATCTCTGGATAGATTATGAATCAACTCATAGAAGTAACATCCAACTCTTAGCTAGTTCATGATAACGTGCATAAGAACTGCGTGGGTAACTAAATCTAACTCCCTAATTTTAGTCAATACTTCTCTCCCTTTACTAGTATTTCATCAGTGTCATCAACACCGAGTATAAGAAAGATGAACACACAGCTAAGGCCAAATAACAGATGGGGTAAGAAAAATAATGAAAGAATTCTGGGACTGGCCATGATTCAAACTAGGAAAATAGTCTGAAGAGAGCCAAAAGATCTCTTCCATTTTATTTGCCTGAACTCCCTCTACTTGAGTGAGATTATCAAGGAGAAAAACTGCTAAAGAGTTTTCAATATCATAATTATCTTTGAACCAGATAAGTAATTTTCCATTCCCTAAAAGGGCCTACATTAGGAAGACCCTACAAAAAAACACCTAATCCGCAAAGAGTACACCACTCCCAGGAGGTGAGAAGATCCTTAGTGTGGCCTCCTTCCTCGTTTCTGAACATAGCATTACAGGGAGCAGATGAGTTCTCCCTAAAATACATACATGTAATTCCTCAAAGTCCATACAGACTTGTATGTTGGAGAGAAGTTCCTTGAAAACCCAAAGTGTACTCAAAGAAAACCCAAAGTGTTAATGTAGGCAGAGAAAAGTACTACACATGGAAAAAAAAAAAGTAAGAGAACTAATAGAGAACAATTATACCTATCCCAAACAAACAAATCTGTACCAAAATATTCTAAGGTGGGCTGCAAGGGCAAAATTACTATTTTCAGGTACCACTATGGAGTGCAATGGAATTATAAATATAGAATTACAGTCATGCTAAAATGATACCCATTTTGTACTTAAAAGCAAATTAAAGAAGGTGATAAATGAAATTTTAATAATTTGCAAATTCATGAATGTATAACCAAAATTATGTACTTTGTAGAATTTGAGATTCAAGGCACCAGGATGATAAAGATTTGAAATTGAGTACAAAAGGACCCCTACTGTACTGCCTGAACACACTTCTTACAAAAAGTCATGACCTCCACTCAACATTCATACTTCAAAACTTGATACTTCATCCTATGATGAACCTTCTAGAAAACTATATTCTCACCTGTAGGTGACAATCATTTTTTTATTCCAAACTAACAATAAAATTGAGATGTTTACTTCATTTTAACTAGATAACTCTACAGCATTTTGAAAATCTGAGTTCAGTGTTTATTATTAATATCAAAGTAGGACTGGAGGGGCCGGCCCGGTGGTGTAGCGGTTAAGTGCGCATGCCCCACTGCAGCAGCCCGGGGTTCACAGGTTTGGATCCCCGGCGTGCACTGACGCCCCGCTTATCAAGCTATGCTGTGGCAGCATCACATATAAAGTAGAGGAAGATGGGCACGGATGTTAGCTCAGGGCCAGTCTTCCTCAGGAAAAAGAGGATTGCCATTGGATGTTAGCTGAGGGCTGATCTTCCTCAAAAAAAAAAAAAAAAAAAGTATGACTGGAGATGCTGTGTGAGGAATGTCTTAGCTCTCCCTCTGTATAGCTCCCCATCTTATCAATAATATATACTGTAACTATTCTAGGCAAGGAGAAAAGATAACATGATGCATGAGCCACAACCTGAACAAAAGGACTTTTTTGTGTGAGCAAAAACTGAAGTGAAAGATAGTGCAATGATTTGTTTTTCATTGCTACTCATCTCATCAAAATTAAATTAAAGAAAAAGTTAAATTTAGTTTAACTTAGAGAAATATCGTCATAAAAAGAGATACTGCACATAACTGGACAATGTGAGCCAAAGTAAATAATGATAATAATATAGTCCCAGCATTCCATTTTCACTACTTTTATTATTTTAAATTTTTTCAAGAAGCTTAATGCCAAAATCTATGAAAGTGTTTTCAATGGCCTTATTTACCCTAGTTGGGGATGTCTCTGAACAAAATACATTATCAGGAGAGAACGTATTTTTCTCCAAATGTCAAATTTTATTACAGTCAACAGATAAAAATATAAAAAGGTCACTTCCCTGGAGACAAATAAATACCACAAGGATTTTAAAATTACCTCATTCTGACACCAAATTCCACAAACAGTAGAGACAGTCACATTTTTATTAAGAACATGAAAAATTCAGTGTTACTCACAAGAACAGTTCCGTAACTGAAAAGGAACTCTTCTGTTACAACTTGAGGTCGAAATACCTGTGTGATGAGAGTTTCCATAGATTAAATCCTGAAAGCAATGTACGAGAAAAGAAAAAGAATGAAAATATTTTGTCTGACTTGATGTTTCTCAGCTTCAGTTTACAAAGAAGGGAGTCTCATTTATATTATTTTTTTCCCATTAAGATAGTACCTGGGAGGGCCGGCCTGGTGGCTTAGCGGTTAAGTGCACGTGCTCCGCTACTGGCGGCCCAGGTTCGGATCCCAGGCGCACACCGATGCACCGCTTCTCCGGCCATGCTGAGGCCGCGTCCCACATACAGCAACTAGAAGGCTGTGCAACTATGACATATAACTATCTTTGGGGCTTTGGGGAAGGAAAAAAGGAGAAGGATTGGCAATAGATGTTAGCTCAGAGCCAGTCTTTCTCAGCAAAAAGAGGAGGATTAGCATGGATGTTAGCTCAGGGCTGATTTCTCTCACCAAAAAAAAAAAAAAAAAAGATAGTACCTGGGAAGTTACGAGGTGAAGCACTATAGGCATCAGGGGTAGACACATCTTCAGCTGCTTCGCTTGAACTGTTGATGGGTGTTTACGACCAGAAACATTAGCCAAGGCATTAAGAACGTCACCTGCGAAGCACATGCCAGGGCATGCATGGAGGTTAAAGACCACAGATACTTAGGCACCACCGGCCATTGCTTGAACACTAATGGGACTGCTGAGGGAATTAATCTCCAAATAAAAGAAGTGGGTAGAAGCTGTGTTATTTTACTCACAAATATTGAGATTTTAACAGAAAGTTGTGGCCTCTGGGGACAGAATGGATATAAATTCGATCTCTCATCTAGAAATTTAAAATAAATTTTATAAATGGTTATGATAGAGTGGTGGTTTTAGAAATGATTTTTCTTCCTTTTTTTGTACTTTCCAAATTTCAACCATGAGCACTTATTACTTTTTGTAAACAAGAAAAGTTTTATTAAAAAATTATAAGTAAACAGATTATAGATCACAATTTTTTAATAAAAGAATAGTATGCAAGTAAAAAGAGATCAATTCCTAAAACTTTTTATTGGATGATAAGTCCAATAATAAATAAAACTTGCATTGTAGACATCTGAATCTTATCATCACATCCTAAAACAGGATGAGTCTGGTAATAAGAAACTCAACTGCCAACTGACCAGATCGTGGCCTTGAGGATGAAGATTTTTAAAAGCTTACAATCCCAAATAAATTTTGAAGTGCTCTATTTTCAGTCATTAACAGGCAAAAAATCTCCCAAAGTATTAGTAAGGAGCAAATAGGTGCTGTTAATTAGCCATAAAGATATTTTCATTACTCTGATTTAATATTCTGAATTTCTAAGTATATTTTACCATAATAAGTTGGATCAAATTTAACATTTTAAACATTTCTGGTGTATAGCTACATCTGCTGGAAAAGCATGGAATGGGATTTAAACTAAATGTACGCATTCCTTAAACTATTTTAACTTCTGCAAATAACGATGAAATAAAAGATGAGCAGTAATAAGCATCCTTTGCAAATCATTATTAGATATTTTTATTTTAAATTTTTCAAACCAAAGAAATTTTCAAACTGTGAACTTTAATATCAAAATTCTTTAATATTAAATGTTAATGCCCATGTATTTTTAAATTCTTTTAACAATAAATAAATTTATGGCTGTAATCTGAAAGGAAAATTTTTTTCTTCAGATTTAGGCAGAGAGAAATCTCGAGAAAAGTTACCCAGAATAATAGTGTAGGTCAAATTTTAAATAATTAAAATGCTTTCCTTGTATTTATTTTCCAAAATTGCCAGTTTACCACAGATAACACCTCAACATTACCTTTAGTCTGCTCATTGCCTCAATCACGTCATTGATGAAAAATAATTAGAAAACAGATAAGGCACATTTGAATCTTAAAACTACACATTCAAGAAAAGGTGTCATTGCACTCGCCTGCAATAACAGACCAGCAAGAATAAAAAAGAGCTGATGCCTAAAAGCCAAGTCACAGAAAGGTAAGCAGTGAAGGGCCTGAGGACGCGACTCCAATTTACCCAGGACTCGTGGCAGTTCCTGCGCGATGTGACGGATGAGAAGGCCCAGGCATTTGGACAGGTACTCATTGCCGCTTTGCTGCTCCTTGCCTGGAGTGGTCTTTCTGCTGTCTCTCTCAATGTACATCACCAGTCTACACGCAGGAAAGTGCAAAAGATTAACTCTCATGATAAAACAGTTGATAGCATCTGTCCAAAAACGCCGCCAAGGCAGGTGTTTCCAGGGGGCACAGTCCCAATCATGTTGACATTTAGATTTGTAGCAACTTATCAGGCACAGTCCATTTTTGCCTTAGAAAAATCTTAACGTTTATGCAGAAAGAAAATAAGGCAACTTTGAATATCTCTGCCATTGTATTACAAAACATGCCCTGATTTCATTTGCCCTTGGCCCATGAAAAGAAACCACACTCTCCAGACAATAGATGAAAGGCACACAAAGGCATCTGGACAGAAGAGGGCTCTTGGTGTTTCAAAGATTCAAAGTAGAACCACAAGTTGTCTGCACTTTTGTTGGTTGTTAGTATTAAACTTGCTTGGAACGTCAGGCAAGTCACATGAATTCCAGTTCTTTCAGTAAATTGCATACATAAATCCAAAAAAAAGGTTTCATTTCAACACTGAGTTACATAGATAACCAACCCTATCTGAACATCTGGTTTTCACATGTGCTTTTGTCCACCGGTTTTATGATATCTGCCTTTTAAAAAACTTATTTCTTCTTCAAACCACTGGCATTCAGTAAACATTAATCTCTGAACCAACTGTTTCCAACCCCGGACTAGGGAACATATTGGGCCATCACCCTAGATACTTAGGAGTGTTGTTGAAAAGTTTTAGGCCCACATTTCATCCTCTTTGCTGGACCCACCGGTCATCTTCCCAAATTCCCATTCCTCCCAACTCTCTAAAGGGCAAGGAGTTCACTGATTTCATCACGCTAAAGCCTGTTTACACACTCTCCCTTCCTGTACTCCCTTGCCATCATCCCTCTCTCCGGCTCTGTTGAACTCACATATCCCACCCAACTTCTACTTCTCACAGAGAACTTCCAACCAACTCCCACTGTAAACTGGAAAGAGGTGGTTTCGTACTTAATACATATATGTAAAGTATACTGAAATCTTAATACGCAGCACTTATGTGGCTCTCTTAGATTTAGTCATGCTTTTGTCTTTTTGCTTACTATTATTTGGAGCCCTATTAGTGAACACATGGGGATAAAACCAAATCAAAAGTTTAAGTCCCATGTAAGCCAGTTAGCATCTTCTGTTCTAGTCACTGATTACAGCCCTGGCCATATTCTAACAAATATATGACACTGGTCAAAATGCAGAGAAAATATTGACGAATCAGCAGAAATGTATCAATACGACTTGAAGAATTCAGAGCACAAAACTTCAGTCACATAACATGTGATGAAATGACCAGGACCAGCCTGGTCAGCCAGCCAGCCTGGAGCTCTGCAGCACCACACACTATCACTGTTCCCTGGAGCTTCCAAGAGAAGAGCAGCGACTCCAAGAACCTCTCGATTAGTTGGCACCTGTTCCATCAGCCCAATCTAAGGAGCGGGACCAGAAAATACGAGGGACATGGAAACCCGTCTGGCTTTTCTGCTTGCCTGACATCTCTTTGCCCAGTCTCACCATCTGCAGAAGAGGCAAAGTTAAAGATTATGGCATTTAGGGGGCCAGCCCAGTGGTGTAGAGGTTAAGTGCATGTGCTCCACTTCAGCAGCCCGGCGTTCACAGATTCAGATCCCGAGCATGGATCGATGCACTGCTTGTCAAGTCATGCTGTGGCGGCGTCCCATATAAAGTAGAGAAAGATGGGCATGGATGTTAGCCCAGGGCCAATCATCCTCAGCAAAATGAGGAAGATTGGCAACGGATGTTAGCTCAGGGCTAATCTTCCTCACGTACATACATACATACATACATACATACATACATAAATGAAAAGTTTAAAAAAAATTATGGTATTTAACTGCATCTTCTCCAAGATATGTATTTCAAACACCCCCTCTGACCATAACCTGCTCTTGTTCCTACTTATGTGTTCTTCTATTGTGACAGTTCCTCAACTTCCTAGGAACTTCTACTAATCGAATCCATAATGTTTCCTCCCAATCCATCAGCCTTTTCTTTGCTTTCACTTACTCCCCCCTTCGATTATATCCCACCATCTATCTACCTATTCAGCTTCAGCCTGCTTTCTCTCCCCTCTAGTCACACTGTTCTTTCAGCCACTCAAACTCAATAGCTCCCCTAGCAACAAGCTATTGCCTCTCTGCCTGCACGGCTCCTCTTTGCCCTCCTTGCCAGTGAACTCCAATACATATTTCACAATTCACTGCAGTTTTCACTGACTTCCCTAAATTTCTCTGTGATATTGTCCCATAGCATAGAACACATTAAGGCCCTTACCCAACTGCAGTTTTATCATATATTTTTGATTATCTGATAATATTTGTCATCCCAGTAAATTTAAAAATACCTAAAGCCAAGGATTATATCTGATTTTGCTCACCACAATCTTTCCACTTCTGGGCACAGTTCCTGACATGAAATAAGTGCTTAGACATGAAATAAGTGCTCAATAAACATTAGCTGAATAGATACAGATTGCTGTTGAAACTGCCATAAGATTTTATCTAGTTCTCGACAGTAATTCCTCGGTCCTCATTTTTCCCAAGGCCTTTTTCTTAATTCTACTGTTTGATGTGTGCTTGACATTTATACTGCTGGATTACATAAGAAGTAAAAAAAAAAAAAAAACTGCTTAGAAAAAGATACCATGAGCAAAATTAAAAGACAACAAATGGGGGGGGTTGGCCCTGTGGCATAGTGGTTGAGTTCGGTGCATTCCACTTCGGTGGCCTGGGTTCGTGGGTTCAGATCCCAGGCCTGGACCTATACCACTCATCAGGCATGCTGCGGCGGCGACCCACATTCAAAATAGAGGAAGACTGGCACAGATGTTAGCTCAGGGCTAACCTTCCTCAAGCAAAAAGAAAAGAAAAAAAGAGGAAGATTGGCAACAGATGTTAGCTCAAGGTGAAGCTTCCTCACTGGGAAAAAAAAGACAAATAAATTGGGGAAAAATATTTCCCCATTTAGTCCATCAATGGATGAATAGATACAGAAGATGTGGTATATACATACAACGGAATAGTATTCAGCCATAAGAAAGAAGGAAATCCTCCTATTTGTGACAAGAAGAATGGAATTTAAGGACATTATGCTAAGTGAAATAAGCCAGACAGAGAAAGATAAACACTGCATGATATCATTTATATGTAGAATCATAAAAAAAAAGAAGTACAACTCATAGAAAACTGAAAGTACAAAAGTGGTTGCCAAGGGCTGGGGGAAGGGGAAATAGGGAGAGCTTGGTAAAAGGGTATAAACTTTCAGTTATAAGATGAACAAATTCTGAGGATCTAATGTAAAACTTGGTGAGTATAGTTGATAATATGACTGAAATTTGCTAAAAGAGTAAAACTTAAATGTTATCACCAAAAAAAAAAAAGATAAATATGTGAGGTGATGGATGTGTCAATGAACTAGATAGGGGAATCCTTTCACAGTGTATATATATATCTCAAATCAGCACAATGTACACTTTAAATATCTTACAATTTTATATGTCAATTATACCTCAATAAAGCTGAACTTCTTTTATAAAGACAATTAAATTGGGGAAAAATATTTACAATTCACATCACAAAAAGCTATTGTATATATATACACACACATACATACATACATATATATGCCTGCCAGATATCAATTAGAAAAAAACTAACAAACCAAGGGAAAAAATGAGCAAGGGATAGAAAAAGGCAGTATATAGAGAAGAAAATATAAACGGCCAAGCAAAATGATACTTTGCCCATAATAATAGAAATATACATTAAAATGATATTTTTTTACCCCTCAGATGGCCAATAGTCACAAAGTTTGATAGCAAAGACTGTCATCAAGGCTCGGAGGATACTGATACCCTAGGTACATTGCTGGTGGAAATGTAACTTGGTGCAAATCCCACGGAGGGTATGTTGGCAATATCTTCAAAATTAAAAATCTAGTAATTCCACCTCTAGGAAGAAATTATTCTCTATAAACTTGTATACATATGATATGATACATATTCATATTTTCCTGTTTATAAGACCAAAAAATTGAGAGGGAAGTGTCCAAGAATAGAAGACTGGTTAAATAAAATATGGCCCATCATTACAACGTAACTATCAAAAAAAATGAGGAAGCTATCGATATCATGGAAAGAACTAAAAGATACATTGTTAAGTAAACCAAGCAAAGTTCAAAATAGTATGCTTTTTGTGTAACAAGAGAGGAATATAATCTATATTCACATTTGCTTGAATAAACAAACTCCGGAAGGATACATAAGCCATAAGCAACTAATAATAATGCTTGATTTTGCATGATGGTGATCTGGGGCCACGAAGCACAAAGTAGAATATTTTTTACTTTTTGAATTTTTTTTGGTTTTTGAACCATGAGTATGATCAATACTTAAATTTAAATGTTTTTAAAAGATGAAGTAATATCATCATCCTACAAAGCCAATTCTTAAAAAAAAAAAAATTGTTTGGGTGAAATAATGCTCAGTTACACAGGCTACCCTACCAAATGATAACTGCCGAGTGCAGGCAAACAACAACTCCTCTTTGCAGGATCTGTGTATCTAGGCTTTCTCACAGTGCTGAGTGTCAGGCTGACCTTAAAAAAGAAGTAAACCAACAGCAGTGCTACAGCAGTACCCCAACACCTTATTATGGTCTGTGGCCCAACGGGATTTCTAGATTTGTTTGCTCCTTTCCTTCAGCAGGATCAATCTTTTAACTTGATAATATTTAAAAGACAGAGGTGCCACCAAACCTATATATAGTTCCCAGCTCTAGCACTTCATAATGGTGTGATCTTCAACAAATTTCTTAAACTCTTAAAAGCCTCAGCTTTCTAATTATAAAATGGGATAATAATGCCTGCCTTGTACGTCTGCTGTGAAGGTTAAATGAGATAATAGCTTGGGGCATGACACGTGGCAAATACTCAAGAAATGGTAGCTGCTACTATTAATTACCATTATTATTATTATTATTATTATCACCACCACCAAACTCAAGATACCGCTTTCTTGAGTGCACAGACCTTAAGAGAAAATTCCCAGAGAAGGCTACCCTGTTTCTCATCTTACTCTCTGATTCACAAAGCAGCATGGTCAAAAATCCTGCCTCTAGCTTCCCCCACATTTTGGAGCACTGTCTCCAAAAGCGGAAAAATGAGAGGGAGTATGAAGTCTTTCTGTAGACGGGGTAGAAATATATATCACTGAAATTTTGCTACTCCTTTTGATGAAAGAAAAATATAACATTTTCTTTAAGGAAATAAATATCTGGCCAGTTTTGTTTTAAATGAACATACAGAATATACCACCATTTAGTTACCCATTCTTCTACTAAAAGACATTAGGGCTGCTCTCAGCTTCTGTTCTTACAAATGATGCTCCCCTGGACACTGCAGCGTCTTTCTCCTGGAGTGCAGGTGCAAGAGTTTGTTAGGGTACACACAGAGGAATGGAGCCTCGAATGTTCCACTTTCTGACACCGTCAAACCATTTCCCAAAATGGTTGTCCCAATGTACTCCAACTAGCAGGGTTAAAGTTCCCTCTGAATTACAACCCCATCAATATCTAGTGGTAGAGATTTAATTTTTACCCACCTATATCTTGTGGTCTTAACTTGAATTTTCATGATTATTAATATGGTAAGCACATTTTGATAGTTCCTTGCCATTCACATTTCCTTTTTTTTTTTTTTTTGTGAGGAAGTTCAGCCCTGAGCTAACATCCATGCCAATCCTCCTCGTTTTTGCTGAGGAAGACTGGCCCTGAGCTAACATCTGTGCCCATCTTCCTCCACTTTATGTGGGATCCCACCACAGCATGGCCTGACAAGCGGTGCATCAGTGCGCGCCAGGGATCCGCACCCGGGCCGCCAGCAGCAGAGCGCACGCGCTTAACCGCTACACCACGGGGCCGGCCCCCACATTTCCTCTTTTGTGAAATATCCTTTCAGGTCTTTTGCTCATTCTCCCATTGGGTTGTTCATCTTTTCTTAGTGATCTGTGGGCATTATTTAGATGGTCCCAATCTTTCCTTTTCCCCTTCTTTTTCCTGCTTTCTCTTTTTTCTCCTTTTTGTCTTTCACACTGAAGTTCTCAATCCCCTGGAAACTGATTTATCTTACGGATTGTGGAAGGAATCTAATTCCATTATTTTTCCAAGTGCATATCCACTTGCCTGATACTATTTACTGAAAAGGTACTTCTAAAACTAAGGGTGAAGGAGGAGGGGGTAAAAAACAAATATTTAGCAAAATCTGATTAAAAAGTAGTTTGATCCCTAGATTACTTCCTCTACCCAATGAATCTAAGTGACTGCCACTAGACTTGCACTCAGGCAGAAATCTAGACATTTATTCCCCAGAGAAAGAAAAACAGAAAGTTTCTAGACTGGGAGAAAGCAGGCCAAGTCAAAGAGAGGACTACCAAACAAAAGAGGGAGACTAAGTGAATTTCCACACAATGAATACTGGGACTTCCAGCCCCCTTCCCTAGCAGGCTCCCAGAATTCTGGCAGCCAGGTCCCTGCCTTGCAGACTGATGACTGGACTACTCTTCATGTTCTCTGGTGAAACTAACTGGCCCAAGAGAAACATCCTAGAGATACTGATGCTCAAGTTCACATAAAAAAAATGCCCACACATGGGCCAGCCCCATAGCATAGTGGTTAAGTTTGGCATGCTCTGCTTCGGCAGCCCATGTTCACAGATTTGGATCCCATGTGTGGACCTACTCCATTCATCAGCCATGTTGTGGCGGCAACCCACATGCACAGTAGAGGAAGACTGGCACAGATGTTAGCTCAGGGCTAATCTTCCTAAAGCAAAAACAGAGCAAGATTGGCAACAGATATTAGCTCAGGGCAAATCTTCCTCAGGAAAAAAAAAAAAAAATGCCCATACAGATGATCTTAGTATGAAGCTCAAAGTTAACAAAATTCACCCATGCACTGAGAACTTCTAAAACAGGTTGTTTTTCCCTCAATTCTTAATCATGACCAGACAAACCTTACCAGTTCTCTGGCTTCTTTGCTTGACATTTTATTTGCTGATATTTATCTATGTTCTTTTTCATTGCTGCATACTATATTCCTATGTGTGAATATAGCAATTTATTCATTTACTGTCAATGGACATTGGAGCTGTTTAAATTTATGAATAGTGCTAAGCATATCTTATGTTGGATACATGTAAACATTTCTATTGGAATATATACTTGGAAGTGAAATTGCTAGATCACAAACCATTTCTAGATTCAGTTTAATAGACACTGCTGATAATCAGTTTTCCAAAGTGATTAGCAAATCAATTTATACTCCCAACAGGGAGGTATAAGAATTCTAGTTGCTCTACATTCTTCCCAAAACTCTGCATTATCAGGCTTTTCAATTATAGCCCTTCTGGTGGGTATCAATGAGTATCTCATTGTGATCAAACTGAATTTTCCTGATGACTAATAAGGTTAGGCATCTTTTCATGTGTTAAATGGCCATTCGGAGATAACCACTTTTGTAAAGCGCCTGTTCAAGTCTGGCGCTCATTTTTCTATTGAGTTATCTGCCCTTCAGTTCTCTATATATTTAAGAGCCCACTGTTGATTACATATGTGGCAAATACCTTTGCCTACTCTATGGCTTGTCTTGTCTCTTAATGATGCCTTTTGATGAACAGAAGTTCCTAATTTTAAGGTAATAAAATTTATCAATACTTTCCTTTATGATAGTGCTTTTGTGTCCCATTAAAGAGTCTTGTTCTCAAAAAATAACAAATGTTGGAGAGAATATGGAGAAAAGTGAACCCTCATTCACTGCTGGTGGGAATGCAAACTGGTGCAGCCTCTATGGAAAACAGTACGGACATTCCTCAAAAAATTAAAAATAGAAATACCTCATGATCCAGCTATCCCACTTCTGGGTATTTATCCAAAGAACTTGAAATCAACAATCCAAAGAGGCTTATGCACCCCTATGTTCATCGCAGCATTATTCACTATAGCCAAGAAGTGGAAGCAACCCAAGTGTCCATCGACAGATGACTGGATAAAGAAGATGCAATATATATATACAATGGAATACTACTCAGTCATTAAAAAAAGACAAAATCGTCCCATTTGCAACAACATGGATGGACCTGGAGAGTATTATGTTAAGTGAAATAAGCCAGACAGAGAAAGACAAACACTGTATGACTTCCCTCATATATGGAATATAAACTAACACACAGACAGAGAGAACAGTTTGGTGGTCACCAGGGGGAAGAGAGTTGGTGGGTGGGCACAAGGGGTGAAGGGGTGCATTTATATGGTGACCGAAAAATAATGTACAACTGGAATCTCACAATGTTATAAACTATTATGACATGAATAAAAAATAATAATAATAAATAATAAAAATAAAAAAAAGTCTTGGTCTACTCCAAGGTCATGAAGATAATTGCATTTGTTATCTACTGGAGGCTTTATTGTTATATTTTTACATTTAAACATGCAATCTACCTGAATTGACTTTTTTGTACAATGTAACTTAGAGATAAAGTTTTATTTTTTTCCTAAATTGATATCCAAAAAGATCCAGCACCATTTATTATAAAAACCATCATTTCCCCATTGTTTCCCCATATGTCTCTTCTGCTCTTCTCCATGTTTTCCATCCTCTTTTCTCTCTATACTGATCTCAGATGACTCTGGTATATTAATTTTCTATTCAGCTGTGTCTAATCTGTTGCTAACCCAAGCCACTGAGTTCTTACTTTTGGTTATTGTATTTTTCAGTTCTAAACTATCCATTTTATTTGTTTTCATAGTTCTAGTTCTCTACTGAAATTCTTCATCTTTCTAATTCCTTCAATATATTGGTCATAATTTTCTTAAGGTCATATCAGATAACTCCATTGTCTATAATCTCTGTGGACACTATTGTTTATCTTGTTGTTTGTTTTTTGGGTTTTTTTAATCATATCATCTTATCTCCTCATAGGCCTGATTACTTTCTATTGAGTGTTAGACACATGAAAACTGGAAGATATTTTTGAGGCCTAGGATTTGACTTCTCCAGACAGGATTTACATTTGCTTCTGGAAGGCAGCTAGGGTATCAATAATCCTGGATCACCACAATCCAGTCAGAGATTGAGATGATTCAAAAGCCGGCTTCTTTCCCTGTTCCAGGAAATCCTCCACATAAATAACAGGGATCCCAGAAACAGAGAACGGAGAACATGGAAATGTTTATCTTTTGGAAATCAGGGAATACAAAAGAAATCCCACCAAAATTTAGAGTATAAAAAAGCAAATTCAGGCTTGTCTATAAGGAATCAATTTTTCTCTAAAATTTAAATTATCCATTACAAAATTTAATAATGTGCTGCTTAATTACCATAGTTTGAAATATCTTTTCTTTAAGGCCAAAACTACTCAGTTTTCAAACACTAGTACAGACTGTTAACACGTAAGAAAATATCCACTACCTCTGCTGGGAGAAATAAAAGACTGAAGGGATCCATAACAATATAAAACTAACTCTAGAATGATGCTCCATTTCTTCACGCTCTCTCCCAATGCCTTCCCATTAAAGGATGTATTTAGACAGGCTATAGTAGAATAAATTGACTTTACTGACAAGGGAACATTAGTTACTAAAAGAATTCACATTCTATGAAGGAAATAAAATGTGGAAACATTTGAGCATGGTGTCCATAAACACTTTACAATTGCTCTACAACAAAACTGCAAATGATATTTCTTAGTGTTCTACAAGGGTATCAAATTAAAAAGACCAACAATCTGAACAGTAATCAAAGTAAACTACAAATAAATGAGATCCATTCTTCTTTTTTTCTCTCATTACCTTTAATAGGATTATTTCTCCCCAGAACATGTTTATTTCCCAATTTACTGCCCCCCATTTATCTCTATGATTCATTCCCACTAATCTGACCACAATTTTCTTACTCCCATCGCCATAGGAATCCTTATGCTCCTTCCACACACATCCACCTTTATGCGTCCCTCACCTGCCTTCTATTTGCCCTCCTGCTGTACCCCCATGCTTCCGTGGCCAAACTCGCCATGTCCTGAACTTGTTCATATTGCTAATGCCTACACCAGTGCAGCGCCTACAGTAAAATGAGCTCGATGAGTACAAGGATTATGACATTCATTTATTCATTCCATAAATATTTACAGTGCCTACCATGTAGGCACTTTTCTAGTTGATGGGGATACAGCTCCTGGAATGCATATTCAAGTGGGAAGAAACAGACAATTAACAAATAAATAACTAGAAAAGTTAAGGTGGTGATAAGTCCTATAGAGAAAATCAAACAAGAGTAAAACAATTAGTCACTTGTCAGAGAAGGCTTCTCTGACAGGATGTCATTTAAGCAGAGACCAGAAGGAGTGAAGAAGCAAGCAATGTGGAAACTAGGGCAAAACATTCCAGGCAGTTGGGAAGGTACATGCAACATCTCCAAGGCAAGCACTTGCTTGGTGTGCTCCTGTGTGGCTGGGAGCACAGTGAAAGAAAAGATCAGAGAGATTAAAAGGCTCCAGACCTTGTAAGACTTTGTAGGCCATGGTGAGAACCTTGAATTTTACTCTTAATAAGAAGGAAGGACCTTATCTGGTTTGTAGTTAAAATCAGCCCTCTGGATACTGCGAGGAGGACAGACTATAGGAACACAAGAAGACCAGTTAAGAGCTAACTGTAACAGTTCAGGTAACAAATTATGGTGGCTTTGGCTGGGGTGGTAGTGTGGAAATGGTGTGAATTGATGAGATTATAGATATCTTCTTAAGGTACAAATAATTAGATTTGCTACTGACTGGATGTGAGATGTGAAAGAAAGGGAGGAGCCTAGAGTAATTCCATGCAACTGTGCAACTGGAGGAACAGAGCTGCCATTTATTGAGATGGGTAAAGACTGCTGGAATAGTAAGTCTAGGGTAGAAAAATTATTAGACATGGAAGTGTAGATATCATCTTGGCAGTTGATATGCAAGTCTGAGTTCAGAGGAAAGGTCTGGGCTGATGATATTAATCTGAAAGCGATCCATGGGCAGATGGTATTTAAGGTCATTAAACTAAATGAGATCACCTGGGGAGTAGATAGCCAAGGACTGAGCAATGGAACTACTATAGAACTGGATCATGAGGGAGGACCAGCAAAAGAAATTAAGACAAAGTTACTAGTGAAGGATGAAGAAAACCAAAAAAAGTGGCCTGGCCGCCAAGTAGAGAGTACTTCAAGAAAGAAGGCAGTGGACTTCTAGTTTTGGGTAAAGGCGAGTTAGGTTATTCAGACAAACTTTCCCACCATAAACAAACAATAATGAAAAGCATTGAATAAAATATACATCCACTTAATATATAATCACATCAAATTATGTAGATTATAAGTAAACACAGGAAAAATGTCTAATGTCTATTGCTATACAAGAACTTACAGTTCTGATAAAATTTTCAGTGCCAGCATCATAAATTGGCGCAAAAAGTGTTGTCTCTGAAACAATTTAAATGCAAGAGAAGTGATACACTCTGGAATACTGTGTCAGATGATGCAGAAGAAACTCAAGGAACTGATGTCAAACATGCTGTGGCGACACTCAATGAAGCAGTTTAAAAAGATAAATGTTAGTGGGACTTTATCAGATTAAAGAGCTTCTACAAGACAAACGAAACCAGAATCAAGATGAACAGACAACCCACCAGCTGGGAGAGAATAGTTGCAAAACATACATCTGACAAGGGGTTGATCTCCATAATATATAAAGAACTCACACAACTGAACAACAAAGAAACAAACAACCCGATCAAAAAATGGGCAGAGGAAATAGACACTTCTCCAAAGAAGATATACAGATGGCCAATAGGCACCTGAAAAGATGTTCAACATGATTAATCATCAGGGAAATGCAAATCAAAACAACACTAAGATATCACCTCACGCCCATTAGAATGGAGAGGATGTGGAGAAACAGGAACCCTCATACACAGCTGGTGGGAATGCAAACTGGTGCAGCCTCTATGGAAAACGGTATGGAGATTCCTCAAAGAATTAAAAATAGAGATGCCCTACGATCCACCCATCCCACTACTGGGAATCTATCCAACGAACCTGAAATCAACAATCCAAAGAGGCTTATGCACCCCTATGTTCATTGCAGCATTATTCACCATAGCCAAGAAGTGGAAGCAACCTAAGTGTCCCTCGACTGATGACTGGATTAAGAAAATATGGTGTATATATATATACAATGGAATACTACTCAGCCATAAAAAAGACAAAATCGTCCCATTTGCAACAACATGGATGGGCCTGGAGGGTATTATGTTAAGTGAAGTAAGCCAGAAGGAGAAAGACAAACACTGTATGATCTCCCTCATATGTGGAATATAAACCAACACATGGACAGAGAAAACTGTTTTGTGGTTACCAGGGGCAATGGGGGTGGGGGGTGGGCACAAGGGGTGAAGGGAGACATATATATGGTGATGGACAAACTAAAATGTACCAAAATTCCACAATGTTAAAAACTATTAAAACATCAATAAAAAAAAGATAAATGTTGAGTGTTGAAATAAATTTATTTTACGAAATGCAAGAACAGAAAAAAATTCTAATTCAGTACATTATTTTACATATGTAACTATAAGCACATATGTGTAACCACAGTAATAAGTTAAATATTTAGAGTTAACGGATGGATATTTGTCTATTTCATCAAATTTCTAAAAAATTTATATATTCACCATGGTCCTAAAAAACCTTCTTTTTGGAACTTCCATTGAAGAACTAGGCTTTCCTATTATAACCAAGATTGCCTTGAATTTAACTACCTCCAAGAATTTTTCATCACATTATTCTAGCTTTTGTATAGAAAATGAATTATGGGAGAGTGAGAGTGAGATGCAAGACTAGGAGAGAGACCACTCATGATGCTAGCATCATAGCCAAGAAAAGATGCTATTGGCTTGGCCTAAGGTAGGGGCAGTCTGGATGGAAAGAAGTGGATAAATGGGGGGCGGGGGGGGGATCTTTTGGAGAGAGAGGCAATATGATTTGCTGATGAATTGGCTTGAGTGATAAGAAAAAAAAACAACATGGGTTACTCAGAGGTTTGTGCCTGAATAACTGGATAAAGAATGCTTCCGAGAGTTTTTGAGTGTTATTGAGATGAAGAAGCATGGGAGCGAAGATGGAGTTAGGAAGCAGATTTGGTTTGTAAATGTTAACTTGAAGATTCTTCTTGGGCATGCCGTTGAATATGTTAAGATAATATAAGCCTGGAGTGGGAAAAGGTCACATAGGTGCATATCAGCACATAGGTGGTATTTGAAGCTACTGGATTAGACGAAATCACCTTAGGATAATAATGACAGAGAGAAAAGGAGAGCCCAGGATGATGCAGAAGAGGGATAATCAGCAAAGAGACTGAGGTGGGAAGAAGAAAAGGAATGTATGTTAAATAGAGCCCTATAACTACAAAGGTGAATTCTGGTTGAAGTCGGGAAGTTGAACCCAAGCATTTTACTTCCCTTTTTTGCATATTCCCACAGGAAATCACATTAGCCCTAAAAACAGGAAATTGTACCATTCACAGCCAGAACTTTCAAATAATTTCCTAAAGGTGATGGTGCAGATATAAGTGGATTGAGGGAAGGCCCAAGCACACACAAGGGAAAAACCTGCCTGAGAAGTAGGTGGAGCCCCAGAAGCACCCTAAGCACCAAGGGTAAGGGAACAAGACAAGTTCAGACTTAGGAACTGAGAAGAAGAGGTGAGTTTCCCAACCCTATGAACAATTTTTTAAATGAACTGCATACCAGACAACCTGGTACAAAGCCCATGCTAAAAGGAAAGAGATCACAGGGAGACTGCAGGAAGGAAAATTTTTAAAGCAAAGGAATGACTTGATGAAAGTAACATTTGAGGAATACTAATCTGATAGTGGCATAGATAAAGGATGAGAGGGAGGAAGCCAGACAGGCAATTAAGAGTTACAAGTATGCAGGTGAAGAGGAGGAACAGAAGTGAACTCAAGAGAAAAGAATAGACTGCCTGGAAAGGGTGTGACTAGAAGACAAGATTCCAATGGTCTATTATTGAGAGAATGACATGTTTGGTTGTGAGAAGTCAATTATAACGGTTTTAGAAATGGAAAAGCCACACTCCTTGCTTTAACTTAATCCGGGCTCCTCCTTGAAGACGCCCTCACTCCTGCCCCCCGCCATTCATACCCCAGGGGACACCCTCACGCCCTTCCAGTTCTACTGAGCTCACTGTGCCCATCAGTGGCCTGCTCCAGTCTATTTCTACTGCAGATATCCCCATGTGCAGTATGCTACTGGAATACGATGTCAACTGTAGATATCCACCCCATTGGGAATCATCCTGGACAACTTCACAAGTGGTTCCCTGCTGTAGCTATACACTATTTCCAGACAATCACAACACCACACTTTCCTTTGCTTCACTTTACTCTAAGCCCATTTTTATCTATCTACTGCACATTCTTTAACTTATAACTGTTGTTTTCCCCCGTGCAGGAAAAATTTGTACTTTAAATATGGGATGCATTTTTCCTCTCTCCCATCTCCCTGTCAGAATCCTCAGCAAACTCATCACCCAATTCAATACTTGTGTTTGTAATTAAAGCTATTGTGTCTCAGCTTATTACCATAAATGGAGTTTTGGCCCAAATTCAATTACAGTGACCCGGTGTATCTACAGACCTACTCTGTGATTATTTCTTCAGTTTCTAAATGTATGACTGGAATACACATACTTAGTGACCAGCAGAACCCATCCACTGGCTATCTGATCTGTGCAGTGAGGGCTATTATGATAAGAAGGGATAAATGGAAGTCCCTGGCATGTCCCCTCTCTAACAAGATAGTAACCCATATCAATAGAAAATCAAATCATAGAAGTTAATACCAACAGCAAAAAATTGAAAAGGGCAGAGGTGATAAAATTTACGTCCCCATTTAAATTGTCTACTTGGCCTGTGTAGAATATTAGAACATTACTGTGATAAATCTTGAATGACTGTAGATTATCAAAATATAAACAGGTTGTAAGTCCAATTGCAGCTGCGATTTAAGATTTAGTATATCCACTAGAGCAAATCAACATAGCCCTGACATCTTAGTTGCTACTGACCTGGCAAAGGCTTTTTCTCTGTATCAATTTGGAAGAACCACCAGCACGTGTTTGCCTGAACTTATCAGGGTAAAGAGTAAATGTTCGCTGTCTTGCCTTTGAGCTATGCCAACGATCCTGCTCTTAGCCATAAAACAGTCTGCAAAGACCTGGATCATCTTGATGTCCCACCAAACATCACCCCTGTATAGTACTCTGATGACATTAAGCTGATTGGACCTGAGGAACAGTTAGCAGCAAGTACTTTAGTTGGTTTAGTAAGACATAGGAGAGACAGATAAACCCCAAAAAACTCCATGGGGTGCTCAGTGAAGTTTCCGGGGGTCAATGGCCTAGAGCATGTGGAGACATCCCTCCAGGTCAAAGACAAGTTATTGCATCTTCTACTGACTACGACCAAAAAAGTGGGCTTTTATGACTTAGGAGGCAGTATACACCATCTTTGAATGTGTCCCACTGATTCATTTTCTGAGGAACCCATAAACTTTCTAGTTTTGAGTGGAGTTGGAGAGAATAAAGGTTCTGTTGTAACTCCAGTCTACAGTGCAAGCTGCTCTGCCACTTGGGCCTTGTGACCTAGCATATCTAGTGATATTCTGAGTGTCTGTGGAAAACAGGGATGATAGATGGAGCCCAGGGAAGCACCAATAAGTGAATCACACAGATCTTTGGGGTTGCTATGGTCTGAAGGCTTGTGTCCACCCCAAAATTCAAGTGTTGGAATCCTAACACCCAATGTGATGGTGTTAGGAGGTGATTAGGTCATAAGAGTAGAACCCTCACGAATGGAATTAGTGCCCTTATAAGAAAGATCCCCCAGAGCTCCCCAGTCCCTTCCTCCATGTGACGATACAAGGAAAAGGTCTTCATCCAACCATGCCGGCACCCAGATCTCAGACTTCCAGCCTCCAGAACTGTGAGAAATAAATTTATGTTGTTTATGAGCTACCCAGTCTTTGGTATAACAGCCCAAACGGACTAAGACAGAGGTTTTAGAGCAAAGCCACTTTCTCATCTGGAGATTACTATTCTTTTGAAAAACAGCTCCTGATAGAGAATGAACACATGACTATTGACACCAAACGATCACATGATCTAACTTACCTATCATTAGCTGTATCATTAACCTGACACACCAAGCGACTAAGTTGGGTATGTGCAGCAGTAACTCATCATCAAGTGCATTGATCAATATAAGAGACTGAGCTTAAACAGGTCCAGAATGTATCAGTAAGTTGCATGAGTAGGTGGCTCAGATTCCTTTGAAACATACTCTTCTGCATTGCCTCCTCTCTCTTGATCCCGATTTAAGAATTATTTATGGTCAGTAGACAAAAGAGGAAAAGCACTGAGCCCGGTTAGTGAATGGTTTAGTACAATATGCTGGCACCAAATCGAAGCAGACTGCTTCAGCCTTACAAACTGAATCAGAAGAGTGCCTGGAAAGGAAATCCTCCCAGTTAGCAGAACTTCAAACAACACATTTTGCTGTACCCTGTGTTTAAACTGAGATAAGGCTAGAAATACAGATGCATGCTGATTCATGGGCACTGGCTAACAGCATAGGATGGTCAGAGACTTAGAACAAGAGTTGAAGACCGGTGACAAGAAGTTCTGGGAAAGGGATATGTGGGTGGATATCTCAGAATGGGCACAAAGCATGAAGACCTTTGTGTACCATGTGGATGCTCACTAAAGGGCATCCACTTCAGAGGCGGCTCTCAATAATCAGGTAGACAAGATGACAGGTTCTGCAAATGTCAGTCATTATTCTTTCTCCAGCCACCCCAGGGCTTGCTCAATGGATCCATATACAAAGTGGCTAAGGTGGCAACAATGGAGGCTATGCATGGGCTCAGCAAAAGGAATCCTCTCATCAATGATATTGCCACTCCAGCCAAAAGAAGAAACCAATGCTGAGCCCCCAGTTTGGTCCCATTTCCTAGGGAGAACAGCCAGTCATCTAGCAACAAGTTGGTTTATGGAAGGGGCAGTAAACTCTCCTCACTGGACCAGTTACATATCCTGGATATGGATTTACTTTTCCTGCCCATAAGCTTTTGCCAGTACCATTAAGTATGGACTTAAGAAATGCTCTACTTATCATCATGGTAATCAATATAACACTATATCTGATCAAGGAACTTATTAATAGCAAAAGAAGTATGGCAATGTGCTCAAGCCCATGAAATTCATCTCAGCAAGTAACCCATCACCCAGAAGCACCTGGCTTGACTGAAAGGAGGAATGGCCTATTGAAAACTCAGTCATGGTGCTTGCTGGGAAACAACACAATGAAAAATTGGGTTCTATCTTACAACAATGAAGTATATGTTTTGAATCAGCAAACAAAATATATGCTTTTGTTTCTCCCATAGTCAAAACACACAGGTCTGGTAATCAAGGGGTAGAAGTAGGAATGACCACTTCTCGCTATTATACCTAATAACCCATTCACAGGATTTTTGCTCCTAGTCTCCATGACCCTAAGCTCTGTTGGGTTGGTTTCAAGGAAGGAAAGTTACCACCAGAGGACACAAGAACAATTCCATTTTGGGGAACGAAGAAGGTTATTCTACTGGCTAAGAGTGAGTGATCGTGACTATCAAGAGAAAATTGGATTGCTGTCAAATAGCACAGACGGGGCAACCAGAACCCAGGGGATTCTATGAAGAGCCTCTAGGTACTTCCATACCCAATAGCTAAAGTTAATGAAAACCACAGACACCAAGAAATGGCAAGTTCAGGTCTTTTAGGTACTTGACATCCCCAGAAAAGTAAAAACCTGTGATTCAAATTTATTTACAATAGTGGAACTACTGAATCATAGGGATGCCTGATATATATTTTCAAATGCCCTCAAAAAGGTAGCCTCATCAACTGGTTAAAAGTTGTCCCTCTGTCCGTACTTTGGATATAAGATAGTGGTAGTTTCTTTTCTTTATTTGACATTATAATAGGTAGAAATAGTACTTGGTTGTCATTTTAATCTGTATTTCTTTGATTACTAATAAGGCTGAACAACTGTTCATATCTTTATGAAATCTCTTTACAGTATATAGGTTAATTCTTTGTTATAGATGGTACAAAAATTTACAGATTTTGTTAGCATGAAATTTTATTTATGATTTTGGGGGGATATAAAAATTTCTAATCTATATATAGCCAAACTATCAGTATTTCCTTTTATGGTTTCTTTCATTGCTTTTCTACTCATAAAGGCTTTCCTTGCTCATATTTAAACATATTTTCTTCCAGCTGCTTATAGTTTCTTTTTGGTACATAATTCTTTAATCCATCTGGAATTGACTTTTGTATGGTGTAAGCTGAGAAAATAATTTTTTCCCACACAGTTAACCAATTATACAGAGTAAATGTTTCTTTAAAAAAAATCTTTCTTTTAAGATCAAAGCCGTTTTTTTTTATTTCACTGATTACCATACTAATAGCAATGTTATGGGGAAGGGGAAAAAAAAACCTCTAGGAAAACCTGATCCATCAGGAGGCACAGACATTTCAGGCTCACAGCAAACCTACACAATGAACTTACGAGACTATTCCTCCTCTAATGTTTCTAGAGACACAGGACCCTATTTTATTGCCTGTCACATTCAATATGAGTATGAAGCCATTTGGAGAAATAGGTGGACATTTGGTGGCAATTATACGATATTTATCTGATCCTGATAGCTCAATCTTACTGCCTGTAATGTGAGACAGATTTGAGAGCCGACATCACAGAAAATGTGCTGAAATTTAATCCATAAAAGGCCAGTGGTGACGATGGTAAGCAGGAAAAAATATCTACATAATGTAGCAAAGGTTTCATGGGCTCTTGTGAGGTTTCAGTTCTCAGGCAGTGCCGTGGTTTCCTCAGAACTCCAGCTGCTAGTAGAGTTCCAAGGGATAGGTAAGGAAGGGAGAACATTTTTCCATATAAACTCATCACAGAGAATTTTAACATCTCTGTAGCCTGAAGTCAGCCTCCCTTCTGCAGACCTTTATACTCAACCTTGCATTTTATATGCACACTAATGTAATACCCGGGCTGCAAAGCACAAAGGAACAAATACCAACCATTTTCCATAGTCTCGACTGGCTACCCTATTTCTGAGAGTAATTTATATTACTAAATTTACTCTACAAAGTATGAAAAAATTTGAGCTTTGACTGCCTCAAGGATTCCCTTAATCCTTCAAAATCAGCTGGTGCCTATTGCTAACATTTCTTTTAAGTTTTTATTTTTGGGGGCTTTTTTTGCTTCATTAGATTTTTTTTCTTAATTATAGGAGTGAAATATGTTTATTATAATAAAGCTCAAAATAAAGATAAATAATCTCCCTATCTCACCCTCCTCATAACCAATTTGGTATTATCCTTCCATGTCTGTTTTTTATTAAATAAATTTTTATACACATATACACAAATAGAAGAGTTCTGCCATTTTTATTTGTTGTTTTATAAAAATAACCTCATAATTAATAGATAACTCTGCCCTTTCATTTTTTCACTTATCTATATATAATAAACATACCTCCAAGTTAATCAAGTGAATCATTTACTTATATTATAGCTATATCATCATTTATTGAAGCATTTCAATACCAATGGGTATTAACTATATTTCCAAGTATTGATCACTGGAAACAATGCTACACTGGACACCCTCAAGCATATATCCTGAATAATTCATACTTCTGTTTCTAACAGTTAAACACCAAATGCAGGCCTGTTACAACCAAAGTTATGAATATTATTAATAGTCATAGATGTTTCTAAATTACTTTCCAAAAAGTTGCAACAACTCTTATTTCCACAAGCAATGTTTAAAAGTGACTTTGGATTTCCAGTCATGCCAAGATGGAGTAGCCCTGTTCCTCCCAGGTCCTCCTTGTTTGGAGGTTCTCGCAGGGGAGCGCAGCTACTCGTATACCCTTGACCGAAGAACGGTCCTCCTCTATCGGGGAAGGTCGTCCTCTTCGACCGAGCGTGCAGCTTCAGGAGGGACGCACATGGAGTGGTGAGGGAGGAAGGGGACACCGGCCTAGCCAGCCAGATCAGCCGAATCAACCCTGGCGATCAATGGGGTGACAGATGTTGCAGCCAGATCGCCCTCACATCCACCAGGTCCTCCCTTTTATAACTAAAAATCCCTAGACATAATATAAAAAGCATAGGAAGATGCTGAAAGGTAGAAAAAAGGAGGAGGACTGCCTAGAGAATAGGGGACCTGAGGAACAACATGGCAGTGAGTCTCTTCAGTTTCCTTATTGCCTCTCACACATTCGGAAAAGGATGCTACAGAAGCCTCTAACCAGAACTGCCCCCAAAAACAAAAAGCCTGTTTCTCCTAGCCAAAGAACCAGTAAAAAGATGGCCTAACAGAAAACTTTTTTGAGAATATCTGCCCTCTCTGGCAAAACACCAGTGGAAAACTGCACACAACCCTCTCCCTCTCCTATAGTTTCAGTAGAGCCAACTGGGGAGTTGATCTTCCACCTCAACCCTCACTCCAGGGAAGCAGGTGGCAGACTCCAAGTCCCTAGCTGGGAGTGTGGGCAAGGCCAAACAAAGAGCTAATCTTCTATCCTCTGCCTGGGGGAAGCAGGCAGCAGTGACCTTATTCCCCTGCAGGGATAGTATCCATGAGACTGAGCAGGCAGCTGGTCCTCCATTCCCTGCCCAGCCAAAGCAAGCCACCCCCCATTTTCCCTCCAGGGATAGTGTCAGCATGTCTGAGCAGGAAGCTGATCTCCCATTCCCCAACCAGCAGAAGCAAGCAGCAATGTGATTCTCCCACCAGGTTAGTGTCAATGGGGTCCTGTGATGAGCTGGACCTCCACCCCTTACCTAGCAACTTAATGACACAGAGGGAGGTGAAGACACAGAGTCTCCTAAGATGATAGGCAGAATGTCCAGGATATAATAAAAAATCACTAATCATAGCAAGAACCAGGAAAATCACAACATGAATCAAAAAAGGCAATCAACAGATGCTAACACCAGTCTGAATCAGATTCTAGAATGATCTAATAAGAATTTTAAAGCAGCCATCATAAAAATGTTTCAAATTCTCTTAAAACCAATGAAAGAACTGAAAATTTCAGGGGAAAAAAGGTTATTAAAAACATGTAAAGTACAGAATTGAAAAATACAACAGCCGAAATAAACAACTCACTGGATGGGCTCAATAATAGAGTGCAAGTGACAAAGAACATAATCAGTGAACTTAAGGAAGATTAATTAAATTTACAAAATCTGAAAAGCAGATAAAAAATAGACTTAAGAAAAAAGGAACAGAGTCTTAGCGACCTGTAGGACAATAACAAAATACCTTATATTTGCATCATCAGAGTTCCAAGAAGGGGAGAATAGGGAGAATAAAACTGAAAAAGTATTTAAAGAAATAATGCCTAGAAAATACCCAAATTTAGCAGAAGACATAAATCTACAAATTCATGGGGCTAAACAAACTAAAAATAGGGGAAACCCAAAGAAATCCACACCAAAAGTGTGTTACAATTAAACTTCTAAATCCTAAAGACAAAGAAAATATCTATTAAACAGTCAGAGAGAAATGACCCATCACTTATAAGAACACCAACTGAAATAAAAGATTTCTTATATGAAACTATGAGGGCCAGAAGAAAGCAGAATATTTTTCAGAACTTAAAAAAACTGTCAATCACAGTTTTAACTGCAGTGAAATAGTTTTCAGGAATGAAGGGGAAATAAAGATTTCTCAGAAAAAATAAAATTAATAGTTCCTTTATAGCAAACCTATCCTTAAAGAATGGCTAAAGAAACTTCTCTAAACATAAAGGAAATGATAACATAAAGCTAAAAAACACCAAAAAAGTAAAGAAGAACATCACAATGGGTAAAATTAGGGGTATGTGTAATAATCTAACCTACTTTTCATGAATTTCTTACATCATATTTGATGAACGAAGCAAAAATTATAACTCCCCCTGATAAAGTGCTCAATGTATGTAGAGAACATACTTAAGACAGTTATGTTTTTTAAGTGAGAGGAATAAATGGAAATCAGGTCTTTATCTTCACTCAAAGCGGTAAAGCACTGAAACCAGTAGACTATTACAAGTTACATGTGTATATTGCAATACTTAGAGCAACCATTAAGGAAATCATGCAAAGTGATATATTCAAAAGTACTATAAACAAATCAAAGAATCCTAAATATGTTCAAATAACCCACAGGAAGGTAGGAAAAGAAAAACAGAGAAAACAAAGAATAAAATGTCAGACTAAGCCCTAATATAGCAATAATCATCTTAAATGTAAATGGTCCAAATACACCAATTAAAAGACAGAGATTGTCAGAGTAGATACAAAATTATGATTCAGCAATATGCTGTCTACAATAAACTTACTTCATACGCAATGATATAGGTAGGTTTAAAGTAAAAGGATAGAAACAGTTATAAAATAACTGTTATAATTACATAATATAACAATATATGTAATATATTATAATATATAATATTAATAATATACATTAATATGTATTATATTTTATGGTATAATAATATTATATATAATACTGTATAATTATATACAATATTAATTGTATAATATTGTATAACTATAATATTAATTGAAAATAAAGGCAGAAGTGGCTATATTAATACTAGATGAAGTAGTCTTCAGAGAAAAGAAAATTATTGGAGACAAAGAGGAACTTGCATAATGATAAAAGCATCTATCCACCAGGAAGACATAATAACCCTAAATATGTATGCACCAATCAATGGAGCCTCCAAATACATGGAGTAAAAATTGTTAGAGCTGAAAAGAGAAATAGACAAATCCACAATTGTCATTTCAGACTTCAATATCCTACTTTCAGCAATTGATAGAAACACTAGAAATGAAAACTGTAAGAATACAGAATACCTAAACAACACAATGAAACAACAGGATCTAACTGACACGTAGAGAGCACTCCATCCAACAAGCAGCAGAATGCACATCCTTTTCAAGTACCCATGGAACATTCACCAAGATAACCCATATATGAAACCATAAAACAAAACTCAACAAATTTTGCAAACTGGAATCACACAGAGTATGTTCTCTGACCATAATAAAATCAAACTAGAAATCAATAACAAAATGACAGCAGAAAATCTCTAAACATGTAAAAATGAAACAACACATTTCTAAATAATCCATGGATCAAAGAGGAAATTTCCAAGAAAATAAAAAAGATACATAGAACTGAATGAAAACAAAATTCTTAATAACATAACAAAATATATACAAAAGCAGCAAAAGTGTTGCTGAAAAAAAGACTTATAACACTAAATCTACTTAAGACCTTTTATAAAGAGAAAAGTTCTCAAAACAATAATCTGTTTCTACTTCAAGAAACTAAAAAGAGAAAGAGAAGAGCAAAACAAGCCCAAAGCAATGAGAAGAAAAAAATGACAAAAATCATAGAAGACATTAATGACACTGAAAACAGAAAAGCAATAAAGAAAATTAATGAAACAAAAAGGTAGCTACCAAAAAAAAAGAACATTGATAAATCTCTAACAAGACTGACAGAAATAAAGAGAAGGCACAAATCACCAATATCAGGAATGAAAAGGGACATCCCTACAGATTCCTCAACAGTTACAAAACAATCAAAGAATACTAGAAAAAACTTTATTCTCAACCTCAACAACATACAAGAAAGGGACAAAATCCTCAAAAACCATAAACTACCAAAGGTCAACCAAGACAAAATTAATAATCTGAATGGCCCTGTGATCAGGAAATAAATTCTTTATAGTTAAAATGCTCCAAAAAAATAAATCTCCAGGCCCAGATGGATTCACTGGAGCAATCTACCTAACATTTAAAGAAAAATTAACACCAATTTTACACAATCTCTTCCAGAAAATAGAAGAGGAAAGTACATATCCCAACTCATTTTATGAAGCTAGTATTATACTGAAACCAGAGAAAGACAGGGCAAGGAAGGTAGGAAGGAAGGAAAGGAGGGAGGGAGGGAGGAGGAGGGAAAGGAGAAGGAAAGGAAGGAGAGAAAGAGGAAGAAGGGCGAGAGGGAGCAAAGTACAGACTGATCTCTCTCATGAACTTAGATGCTAAACTTCTCAGCAAAATACTATCAAATCAAATCCAGCCATGCATAAAAGAATTATACATGATGCCAAGTGGGATTTATTCTAGATTTTTAAGGCTGGTTTAACATTTGAAAACCAATTAATGTAATGCACCATATCAACAGGCTAAAAAAGAAAAATTACATTGTCATATTAATTAGTGCAGAAAAAGCATTTGACAAAATCCAACACCCACCCATGGTTAAAGAAAAAAAAACTCTCAGCAAACTACCAATAGAGGATGGGAATAAAGGGGACCTTACTTGAACTGAGAAAGTAGCATCTACAAAAAATCTAGCTAACATTATACTTAACAGCTGAAAACTAAATACTTTCCCCCTGAGATCAGAAACAAAGTAAGGACATCTGCTCTCACCATTCTTATTCAATATAGTACTGAAAGTTCTAGCCATTTCAATAAGGCAAGAAAAAGAAATAAAGGGCACACAGATTGGAAAGGAAAAAATAAAACTGTCCATATTTACAGATGACATGACTGTCCATATAGAAAATCTCCCAGAATCTACAAAAACAAAAAACAAACCAAAAAAACACCTAGAACAGATAAGTGAATTCAGTAAGGTTGTAGGATACAAAATCAATACACATACACAAAAATCACATTTCTGTATGCTAACAATTAACATGTGGAAACTGAAATTAAAAACACAATATCATTTACAATTGTTCCCCCCAAAATAAAAGACTTAGACATACAATTAACAAAACACATACAGGACCTGTACACTGAAAATTACAAAATGCTAATAAGACATAAATAAATGGAAAGACATATCATGTTCATAGATTGGAAGATAACATAGTAAATACAGGAACTCTCCCTCTAAATTGATACATTGGTTTAATGCAATTCCCATCACAATTTCACCAAGGTTTTGGCAGACATAAGCAAGCTTATTCTAAAACTTAAATGCAAAGGCATATAGGCCGTAGAATAGCTAAAACAATCTTAACAAAGAAGAATAAGATGGGAGAAATCACTCTACCCAATATCAAGGCTCACCATACAGTTACAGTAATCAAGACAGTGTGGTATTGGTGGAGGAATAAACACATAGATCAATGGAACAGAATAGAGAACCCAGAAGTAGGCCCACACAAATATGACCAACTGATTTTTGACAAGGAGCAAAAGCAATTCAATGTAGGAAAGACAGCCTTTTTAACAAATGATGCCAGAGCAATTAGATATTCATAGGCCAAAAAAAAAAAAACAGAACCTCTACCTAAACCTCACACTTTATACATAAATTAACTCAATATGGATGACAAACTTAAATGTAAAGCATATAAACATAAAAATTTTAGAAATAAAACATTGGAGAAAATCTTTGGGATCTACATAGAGTTCTTAGACTTGATATTGAAAGCATGAAAGGAAAAACTGATAAACTAGACTGCATCAAAATTAAAAACTTTTGCTCTGTGAAAGACTATGTCAAGAGAATGAAAGACAAGCTACACACTGGGAGAAAATATTTGCAAACCATATATCCAACAATGGACTCATATCTAAAATATATAAAGAACACTCAAAAACTCAAGAGCAAAAACAATCAATTTGGAAATAAGCAAAAGACATGAACAGACATTTCTGAAGACATATCCTGAAGAGGATATAGAGAAGGAAAATAAGCACATAAAAAGATGTTCAAATCGTTAGCAATTAAGAAAATGCAAATTAAAACCACAATGAGATATCACTACACACCTATGAGAATGACTAAAATAAAAAAAGGCAACACCAAATGCTGCCGAGGGATGCAGAGAAACTGGATTACTCATAAATCACTGGTAGGGATGTAAAATGGTAAGCCACTCTGGAAACCAGTTTGTCAGCTTCTTAAAACACTTAAGGAGTTACCATATCAATAGTGTTGGGAGAAAATTTTCCATGGGTCTTGCATTTCTGCACGTCTTGTGAAGAAGCACTGACAGTTTTTGTTCCCAACTATCTTTCTGGTGATGTCTGTACAGCAAACAGCTCAGGAAAATATGTCTCCCTCCAGGAAGAAGGCAGATTTATTTATTGGCCAAGATAATAAAGATAATATCTCCTTCTGGAGGTACATGTTGGGCAGGTTTGCTAGCACCCCTTATAAAACTAGGGGTTTCCTTATCAGGGGCTCCTCAGCAGTGACATAAACCACTTCATAGTGTGCACATCAGCTACCTGGGCCTACCTCCACATTGCTCCCCCCACCATGGGTCTTGGGATTCAAGGGGAAACAATTCAAAGATAACCCTCATGCTGACTGCTGTGCCATGGGTGATAAAGCCATTTGTCTCTGACCCAGGAGTCTCGTGTCTTCTGCCTGCATCTATGAAACTGGCAGGGTCACTTGTTAGCTTACAAGTAGGATGAAACCTTTCAGTTCTTAAAAAATATTTATTGCTAAGTAGTTATTGCTAAGTATTCCCTTGTATAAATATGCCACAATTTGCTTATTCATTTACATTTGGACATTTCTGCTCTTTGAAAGACACTGTTAAGAGAATAAATAGACAAGTCACAGACTGCGAGAAAATATTCACAAGTCGCATATCTGATAAAGGACTTATAGCCTGAATATATTTTAGAAAACTTGCAAAACTCAATTTAAAAAAACCCATTTTTATGAAAGGGCAGAAGATTTGAACAAATGTTTCAACAAGGAAGATACAGAGATGACAAATAAGCACATGAAAAGAAGTTCTAAATCATAAGTCACTAGGGAAATGCAAATTAAAACCAGAATAAGATAGAACTATACAACTATTAGAATGGCTGAAGTTAAAAAAACTGACCATACTGAGTCAGCAAGGATGTGCAAAAACTGGAATTCTCATACACTGTGGTGGGAATATAAAATGGTACAACTACTTTGGAAAATTCTTTGTCTGTTTCTTAAAAAGTTAAACACACACCTACCATAAGACCCAGCTAAAGTCTACTTCTAGGAAGTTACCCATGGGAAATGTTAAAGAATACATCCAAAGATTTACCAAAAATGTTCATTGCTTTTTTTTTTTAATTAATTACATTCATGAGCTTAGGCGTTTCAAACTAGATTTCCTAATTCTATCATTTCTCCTCTAAGATATGATACTTCTATAAATAAAAACTGCCTAATCAACTATTTGATTATTCTGAATTAAAGTCTGTATGTTATATGCTGTATAAATACAGATTTTGTCCCTTTATTGAACAATTTTCAGGATAATGATTGTATGCCCTAGCAATTCCCTAAAAGTGACTAATAAAGGCTGTTTGTTTAATAGAACTATGAACTCAAGAATTTTTTACACTGATATTTTAAGATATTCCAGTCATTACTTCTTTTAATGCTCAAAATTCCGTCTTGGGCCAGTAGAAGCTCCTTCACGATAGCTCTTGGGTTCTTTTGACAAGACATTAGCAGTTTCTGACAACTTCCTTGCTTTCAGGAATGACATGTCCCAGGCTCAATTTGTTCATCTCCTGCCTGAATGCGTAGCTGTGCCCAAGACTTATACAAGAGGCCATGGTTTCTTTTAGTGGAAAATGGCATTTACGAATTAAAATTTGAGTAATGAATTTTCAGTATATAAAACTATAAAATAAGTAATTTCTTTAAAAAGAAAAAATAAATCATGAGTTCATTCTGATAATTTTGATTCAAATTAAGAATGAGAGGATTTAAGTTAATTTTTATTTTATAATTGTATGGAAAATCTTGGTTCCTATTACAATCAGGATAATCAAATGGCAATACAATTATCAACACTGACAACAAGAACACAATGCAGTTTCAGATTTTTTAACGGGGCTTTTGTCGTCCCCAAAATAGATCCCAATAGACATGTACTGGAAATACTGTGATTTTAAAATTCTTTAATATCTCTTCTCGGGGGAGCTATACCACAAACTTGATACACAAGTTATTTTTCAATTTTTAGAGACTTTTATGTTTATCATTTTTATTTAATTGTATTTTTAATTATATAAAACATTTACATGGTTCTCAAATCTAAATCATAAAACAGGTACATTCAGAGAAGTATAGTTTTCATCCCTGCCCCTGCTCCCTATTCTCTTCCTCCCCTATAAATTATCATTCTTGTTAATTTTTTATTTATCCTTCCACTCTTTCTTTTTGAAAATACTAGCAATGCATATCTCTTTTCTGTTTTCACCCCCTTTCTTATACAAAAGGTAGTATACTATATTACTGTTCTGCACCTTGCTTTTTTCAAGATAATAGTATATCTTGGATATCACTCCATGGCTGTGTACAGAAATCCTCCTTGCTCCCTTCACAGCAGCAAAGTCCACCATTATGGGGACTGTGGTTGGCAGAATTCCAAAGATGCCCCTCTCCCAAGATTCCCACCCCTCTGGCTATCCAAACACTAATCTAGGTACTTCAGCGACGGGAGTTTGAAGATGTACAGTAGTCCCGCCTTATCCGTGGTTTCACTTTTTGCAGTTTCAGTTACCCATAGTCAACCACGGTATGAAAATATTAAATGGAAAATTCCAGAAATAAACAATTGATAAGTTTTAAATTGCACACCATTTTGAGTTGCATGATAAAATCATGTGCTGTCCCGCTCCATCATCCACCTTCTGCCTCCAGAAGTACTCCTACTGGCCTCCAGGAAGAAAGCCAATATCTGCTGTGAACTGCCAATGGAGAGGAAGAACAGCCTCTAGAAGCTGAAAGCAAGCCCCAGCCAAAAACCAGCAAGGAAATAGGGACTTCAGTCCTACAGCTGCAAGGAAATGAATTCTGCCAACAATCGGTGAGCTTGAAAGAAGACCCCAGCCTCGGATGAGAACTGCAGCATCAGCCGACACCTTCACTTCAATCCTGTGAGATGTGAGCAGAGGGTCCAGCTACGTGGAGCCAGGACTCCTGACCCATGGGAACTGTCAGATTAATACATGTGCTTTGTCTTAAACCACTGAGTTTATGGTAATCTGTTATGGCAGGAATACAAAACTACACAAGGATGACCACAGTTCTCCAGCCAGTCTCTTGCTGATGGAAATTTGGGTTGTTTATAATTTTGTGCCATAAAAAAATAATGTCTAGTGCATGTGGCATTTCACTTCTTTGCTAATAATAGCTCTTTGGACACTGTATCCTAGAAGTGAGATGACTGGGACAAAGGGTAAAAATATGTAAATTTTCTAGATATTGACAAATTCCTCTTCATAGTAGTTACAATGTTTTGCATTCCCACTAGCAATGTATGAGTGTGCCAGTCTCTCCACAGCCTCACCAAGAGAACGTGTTTTCAGATATCGCCAATGTATTGAGTGAGAAATGGTACTCAGTGTAGTTTCTCTTATAATGAGGAATAATGATGTGCATTTCTCTTATGATGAGGAAGATTTAGCATTTACTCATAGGCTAAAGGGTCATCCTCATTCCTTTTTACATGAACTGTCTCTTGATAACTTTAGTCTCTGTTTCTGCCAAGTCCCTTTTATCACTGGTGAGTTTTCATTTCTGCATTCCACGTTAGAGGCTTCCCTTAAATATCTGGTGATTCTTGGTTGCCCATTTATATTTTTAAATGATGCATTCAAGTGTTGTTGGAAGGTCTGTGTGTGTTGCAGGACTAGGGCTTATGACTGACAGGCTCCACTGCAGGAATATTAGGCAAGGTTTCACTAGCTGCAGAAAGGGACACTCAAATGTCAGCCCCTAGGGGGCTTTGATAGGGAATCAGTCAGCTTCCCTGACAGTTTCCAAACTCCAGCCAACAGTATGTAATCCAGGCTGCCAACAGTCTGCAAGCAAAGTAGGGATAGGGGGCTGAAGCCCTTCACCCTTCAAAATAAGTAGATTTTCATACAATCCTCTGATTTTTCACAAGGCACCTCATCTCCCACTTATCTGTGTCTAGAACCCCCACGTCTATAGCCTTTCCAGTTCACACTATCCAGAATACATTTCAAGTCTCCTACGGCAGTGGAAGAGGAGGAGTCTCCTGGATGTTCAGGGTCGGGGAGGAGGACTGGGAATCAAATCTCCATGCAATTTGCCCATCAATGCTCCTATCTTGAGTCTCATCTCTCTCTCACCACTGCCTTCAAGGGAACATAGCACCCCCTAATTCCCAACCTTTCCAGAGTTCTGTCATGCAGTAATCATGTCTCATCATGGCCTTTCCCCTTGCAGACAAAACAGGATCTCAAGAATCTCCATCCTGCTAAATTAACAAATATTCATCTGTCAGCTTTCCAGCTTCCAAAATACAGACAGGTGACAACACCTGTCGGCTTTAGCCATCTTCCTCTTTGCCCTTGTGGTTTGTGACTTTTTAATTCCTTTACTCAGAGTTTGACAGAGTATCAGAAGAGAGCATGTTCAAGCACAAGATGACTGCTATTATTTCTTCAGTTAGAAATCCTCCTCCATCTGTTCCCTTCCTCCTCCCGGAATTCCTGGCACCTTGCTTGTGAGGTCTCCTGGACCTACACTCCATCTTTCCTATTGTTTTCACACAAATTTTCCATGTCTTGGTAATCAGTTCTGTGTGATTCAACGTGTTGTTTCATATTGCCTTTCAAAGAACTAATGCCATCCCCAGCAGAGTCTGTTCTCTTTCAGTTCTTGTGCTGAATTTCAAAAAACCGCCTCTCCATAAAGTTTTCATTACTTGTCTGTTAAAATTCTGTCTATTCCATTAGTTCTGCCTCAGTAAGAGCTGCCTGTTCTTCTCATTCTTCATCCTTCAAGTACTGTGTCTCTCTCAGTGGACTATGACGCATCTCTGCTTACTCACGCCTTCTTCACCTACTCAGCACCCGATCAGGACAGGCTGTGGCAAAGAAGCAGGTGGTGAGAGGGAGCTCTTCTCTTCAAATGCAGGAAAAGGAGGTCTTCTCCCTGCAATCTCACAGACTGCGGCAGACTGGCCCCCATGTCAGTCCTGCTCCAGATCTCCTGGGAACAGGAGTGCTGGCCCCAGCAACCGCACCCAGAAAGCATCTGCATTTTGGACCCTATGGAAGCCCCAAGGTCTGCTATTCACCCAGGCTTAGAAGATAGGGCATCATCTCTGCCACACAGCACAGGAAGAATGGGGCCTGCCCTTATCTTTCCTTCAAAGCTAAGCCTCATCTTCCATGGCCCCCTCTATACTCATCCTGTGTGTTGTGTTGCTCCAGAGAGAGAGCAGAGTGGAAGTCGGGGTCAGGGTACACATTCAGGCCAATATCTTCCCACCACTGCTAAAGTTTCTAAATATTCATTCAGAGACACAGAAATCACAGCACTTTCCTGGGAGGACCAAATGCATCATGCCCAGGCTCTGAGGGCCTGAGTCTTTTAGTTCTGTCCAGTTAAGGAGTTTCTGAAGTTGGAGTTATAAGGGGTATTTTAGATAGGATGATCAGAGAGGTTCTCAGAAGAACTAACTCTTAAACTGAACAAAAACCTGAATGACCTGAGGAAGCCAGCCATGCAAACATCTGGGGGAAGTGCATTATGGGCACAGGGAACGGCAAATGTGAACAGCCCCAAGGTGAGTGTAATAGGTTTAGTGTGTTCAAAAACCATGAGAAAAACTACATGGCTGGAATGGAGTGAGTGCAAAGAAGAGTCATAGAAGACAAGGGCTAAAGGTAGGCAGGGACGAGATGAAGTGGGCAGAGTAGGCCATGGTAAGGAGCAGGGGTATTATCTCAGCAGGATATTGTTAGAAGAGTCTGAGCAGAAGAGAAACAACAGCTGATTCACACTGTGTAAGAGAAACTCTAGTTGCTACATGGAGACCAGACTGTGAGTCCAAGAAATGACGTAAGAACATCTATTAAGAAACTATATTATCTGTCCTGGTGAAAAATGATGACAGACACAAGGAGAAATTAGAGGCAGCAAAGTCAGCGGTGAGGCCTTCAAAGATAGATAAGAACAACTTCTGCTTCCAGCCCTAATGGACTAACAGGGACAGGATTCACCTTCCCAACTAAAACAACTAAAAAACAGACAAAATGTATGAAACATCAGTTTTCAAGACACCAGACATAAAACAACGGAGGACAGTGGTCCTGAGAGATGGAAAACAAAGGATGCTTGTTAGGAGCTTCCACATAACCTTCAGTTAGAAGTGATTAATCTGCCATGTAATGACATGCTAAAAGGCAAGTATCAAGGAAGAATCTGACAGAATCCTACAAATGCCCTCCAAGCAATGAATATGCTCAGTTAAAATCATGTGTTCATGAACTGATACTGGTATGTGGCAGTACCTATCTGTGTGAAAGACATTTTCAAAGACAAGATACATAAAATTGCATTAGAGATCAGCACTAACATGAACATTTGCAATCGCTTATGATGGGAACACTAACTTTGACCCCTAATTAAGCAAAATGTTATCTTTCTCCCCAAAAAAGAATTTTATTCTTCTCATTAGTAGACCTGTATTACAAAAACTATACATATTTAATTATTAGTAGTATATTTTTCATTATGTCAATAAAAAATTTGTGGAAATTTTTCTCTCTGACTATATAAGTATTTACATAATATCCACTATTTTGCCTTTTGACCTACAAATCCTAAAATATTACTCTCTAGCTATTTACAGGAAAAGTTTCCCAATCCCTAATCTAGATCAAACTCAACAATGCCAGGCTCTCCTCCATATTCTATAATAAGCAAAAAGCTACATCAAGAAATAGACGTTAAACTATATTTTCAAGGTTCCCCTGGGTTTCAACAGAGGACAGACCGGACAGCTCAGAAGATATTAATCAGGAAGCATCACAGCGTGAAGGGAACCTGAGGTGCACTGAGGACAGCTTCTGGGAGGTGAAACCCAGAGAGAGAGAGCTCTGCCCAGTCCAGGACTTGTCCATAAACTCCTGATCCCTGCCCTGCTCCTTCCTCTACTTCACCAGGCTGCTCCTCTGGGCTTTCAGCTACTCATCCAGAATCTTACAATAATGAAAACTACCACCAAACCACTGGGCCAGGACTGCCTCCCAAAGACGCAAAGCAGACCAACTTGAACACCCTGCATTGGATTGTCCTCGGATCTAGGAAACTCCAGGTATTTCCTACTACCCTGCGTCAGTTCCAGAGGTCTTCTCTGGGTCCTCACTGTTTCCAAGCTGAGGTTATAAGTGAAATATTAAACCCTTGGAAAAGTCTAGAAAAAAAATTTCCATACCAGGTACATGGAGGCCAAGAAATACTACTAATAAAACAGGACAGGTACCAAACTGAAGTTATTGATGAAACCATCAGAGAAAAACATACCTTGCTTGGCAGCTGAGCAGCAGCATCTCGTGGTTATGAATCAAAATATATAAAAGAACCAGGAAGGCTTTTGCTCTAATGGAAGTCGAGGGGCTGTCAAGTAAACGGATAACTGTAGAGACAAAATCCTGTGGAAGACATTAAAAATCTTTCTGAGAAAACATGAAATAAATAGAGTAGTCAACTCTCAGGGTGAATAGATTATAATAACCAAAGAGGTGGCAAGAAATAAAATAACATCAGTTACTGTTTCTGAATTCTTAACTTGTGCTGGATTCTATACTACATTTTTAATATGTATTATCTCATTTAAACCTAAGAATTAGCCATAAAAAGTTAAGAATATTATCCTCATTTTAAAGAGGAAAATGAATCTTGAAAAGTTAAGCAATTTGCCCAAATTCACAGAGTTCGATTCAAATCCAGGCCAGCTGAACAACAAAGCCTGCCTCTTGACCACTCGACCACATCAGTGGAAGTGTGGAAATAAGTAAGTAGAACAACTAGAAGTTACAACTGCAAGTAGATATGAACCTCTGAGCAAATCTGCATATACAGAAATCACATCTCTAATCTATACATCTGAGGTCACACAAACATAACATAAAAACAATACCCAACACACGACACAAAACAAAAACCTATATTCCCATATTATTCTTTAATTAAAGGTATAATTCAACAGAGAAGAATAAGCATTGACAAGTATTAGTGTTATTCTCCCTTTCAACAGTCAGATTGTACATTGTTTCAGGTGCCTATCAATTTGCAAAGAAGGAAACAGACTCACAGACACACACACACACAAAAACACACACATAATGTTAATAAACGTTAAGCAGGCAGGAATATGGAATTGTTTTGTTAGCAAGGTGGCTACAGAGCGCAGGAATATAGGTTCCCAAGACTCCTTAACAGAGGTAAGCACCTAGCAGCGACACTGTGTGTCCAAGGTAGACTTAGGAAGCTCAACTTTTTGCGATGTCACAGTCCTTTTACATTGGGTGCTATATTGCCAGGTGGGAAGAATTTACAGTCATGTATATGATTCTATTTAAGGATGAGGACATATCTATATATTTATATGTATGCATCAATCTCATCTAGTTCCTGAACCAAGTAATCAAGCTAATTCATCACCTGGAGTAAAAACAGAATCAACACCAAGGTGTCCTTGAGTAACAGGTCTGTTTCCACCTTTCCAGCATGTAGACAGTACAAAGGCCATTTCTCCACAGTCAACTCCCAATTCTGATTTATACTCTGAGGTCCAAGGACCACAATCACAAATCTGTTTCCCACACAAGGACCCCCCACAGATACAAACACATAATTCCAAAACTATTCAAATTTCCACTAGCCATAGATGAAAAACTGTTCTAGATTATAGGAGACGAAAGAGACATGATAAACTGACTGCAATTCGAGATCTGGAAGTTTTGTTTCCCATAAGGAACGTTACTGGGACAATTGCAAAATCTGAATAAGGTCTGTGGGTTAGCTAATAATAGTAAAACAATGTTAATTTCTCAATTTTTAAATCCATGGCTTGTTTTCAGGGAATATTCAGTGAAGTAATTAGAGTTAAAGGAGCATCAGGTCTGCAACCTCTTCTCAAGTGGATAAGAAAACACACACACATTCATGCATGTTCAAGGCAAGAGAGATAGACAGAAAGATAGAAATTATAAAGCAAATATGATAAAATGTTAACATTTGGTGAATGTGGGTGAAGGGTGTATTGCAATCCCTAGTATTGCACACCCAACACTCAACCCAGCACCCACCCTAAACGTGATACTCCTACCACTGTCATTGCCTTATTTCAATGCACCATATATCTTCCCTGAATTACTGTAACAAGCTTTATCTAACTTTGCTTTCTTCCATCTATTCTACAAGTTGCAGCCACAGTGATCTCCTATAACAGCAAATATAATTAAGTTATTCATCTATAGGGGCCAGTCCCATGGCTTAGCGGTTAAGTGCGCGCGCTCCACTACTGGCGGCCCAGGTTCGTGTCCTGGGCGAGCACCGACGCACCGCTTCTCCGGCCATGCTGAGGCCGCGGCCCACATACAACAACTAGAAGGATGTGCAACTATGACATACAACTATCTACTGGGGCTTTGGAGAAAAAAAAGGAGGAGGATTGGCAATAGATGTTAGCTCAAAGCTGGTCTTCCTCAGCAAAAAGAGGATGATTAGCATGGATGTTAGCTCAGGGCTGATCTTCCTCACAAAAAAAATAAATAAATAAATAAATAACAATAAATAAAAAAATAAAGTTATTCACCTATAAAATATTCTCAATAGATGCTGCAACCCTAGAGATGAAGCTAAATTTCCTTATCATGGCATACAAGGTTCTTCCTGATCTGGCTTTTTAGCTTCTTTCCAAAATCACTTACCATATCACCACTCCTCTATATACACCCAACACTCACCATGAGGAAATAAATATTGAACACAGGAAAGAGGCAAAGGGAATCCAGGATGATTCCAGGGTAATAGCTACTATAACCAGGCACAGAGGGCTACCTATCACAATTGAGTTGGTCAGAAGGCTCCAGGAGAGATCTCTTTAAGGAGAATAAAATTGACAGAATACCCGATGCATTCAAATGCAACTTGAAAATAAAAAGTGATGTAATAAAAGAAAAGTTCACTAAATGTTAATCTAACCAAAATTAATAGACTGAGTGCATGTGTGTAGTGGGGGCTGCCTTGTGTCCTACTTGAAAATAAATCCCAGACAAATCTAAGATTTAAAAAATAAACACAAAATGATTAAAAGATCTAGAAGATATCATAGGAGATAGAGATACATACATACATATATACATACATACATTTTTATACATACTTCAATCTCAGATTGGGGAAGATGTTCATAAATAATTTATTAGAAAAGAAGAAGAAAAGCATGAGAAATGTGAATGCAAAAAATGTTAAATTCTATATGGAAATAAAACACCATAAATGGAAAAAAATTATATAAATTAGGGAATATACTTGTAGCACATTTTATGGATAAAGGGCTAATTTTCTTGATATATAAATATTACTAACAACAACAAAAAAAAAAGAACCAAGACAAAAATCACTAAGAACCCTAGGAACAACTGAAATCTTTGATCTTTTCTACATAGAATCACATTAGCCCAGGATAATTTAAGACATTTCAAAACATACAGTACAGGAGGCAAGTTTCATATAAAGCTATTCTAAGATGACAACAAAAAATGAGAATCGAAATATTCCAGCCAAGGAAAATTCTCCAACTCCACCCAAAACAAAAAGTGAAACAGAGGTAAACTGTAATGTAACAGCTCAACCAGAAGGAAATATCATTAAACAAGCATTTTTTTACATAAAAAAGATCCAAGACAGTTACTTATACAAGAAAACAAAGAATAGGCAATATACCCTAGGATCACACATGTAGAAATCCTCAACAAAATACAAGCAAGTTGAATCCAGCAATACCTAAAAAGTATAATACATCACAATCAAGTGAGGTTTATCCCAGGAATTCAAGACTGGTTCAATATTTGAAAATCAATCAGCGTAATTCACCATATTAACAGTTTAAACAAGAAGAACCACATGATCATATCAATTGATAATGGAAAAGCATCGGACAAAATTCAACATCCATTCATGATACAAACTCTCACCAAAATAGGAATAGAAGGGAATTTCCTCAATCTGAAATGGGGCATCTAGAAAATACCTACAGCTAACAACATACTTAATGGTGAAAGACTTGATGCTTTATCCATCTTTTTGCTATTATCCATCTTTTTCATTTTGTTGAAATTTCTAACTCTGAGTTTAGAGCAAATATTAATGAACACAAATGACAGCCAATTTAGAAGGAGAACCTTTCTAAAAAGTCTAGTATTACTTAACAGTTATCCAAAGTTTTATGAACAAGATCATTCATCCCTTATTCTAATTTATAAAGAATTAAAAAAGGATTCATGAAAAATCAATGAAAAGAGGAAATCTATATTTAAATAGATTTAACTCTCTAACAAAGAGCACAACCTAAGACTTCAGTATAAATGGTAAGAAATCATGAAAATGAAAAAGCATAAAAAATTTAAAGAAAATACAATCTTACAAGTGATTTGAATACTCTTTTTAAATGTTTATGTATTTTTATTTTTTATTTTTTTGTGAGGAATATCAGCCCTGAGCTAACATCCGATGCCAATCCTCCTCTTTTTGCCGGGGAAGATTGGCGCTGGGCTAACTTCCATGCCCATCTTCCTCTACTTTATATGGGACACCGCCACAGCATGGCTTGAGAAGCCGTGCATCAGTGTGCACCCAGGATCTGAACCTGCGAACTCCAGGCCGCCAAACCGGAGCATGCACACTTAACCACTGTGCCCCTGGGCCAGCCCCTGTGTATGTATATTACAATGCTTTTTATTACTTTTTAAACATTTTCTTAAATATTCATAGGTTTAGCATTTATGAATTCAACTCCAAAAGCAACATGCTAAAAACATTATTAGTGCTTTCTTTCTTTTTCAAGTGCCTAGTAAAGTGACCAGATAAACACGACTGAAAACTCCAGTTTCACTACACTATGTCATGAATAAAATAATCCCTCTGATAAAAACAACAAAAATATAAACCATTTAAGAAAAAACTTAGAAATGTATGACTTACACAAAGAAAACTACAGATTTTTATTGCGTGACCATAGAACACTTGAAAAAATTAAGTAGCAGCATAATAAATTGGCAAAGAATTTGGGATCTGGAGTCAAGAAAACCACACAAATGCACATTCCCTGACAAAACAACTTCTCTATGATTCAGTTTTCTCTACTTTAAAAAAAGTGGAGATGATTACACTTACACATTTCACAGGCTTAATACAATGATTGAAGGCTTTCATCCAACTAGGTACTAAAAAGTATCACAAAGCATAAAGCTGCAAGAATTACATCTTTGAAATTTGTATGGAAAAGATAAATAAAACAATAGAAAGAGGGAAACAATCACAAGTATATTTAGGACTTCAGCAAATAAAAACAATAACGGACAGATTATTCATTTAATGATATTCTTACTTTACTACTTATACCTTGAAAGACTCCAAATAGGTTGTTAAAAATTTAAATGAGGGAGAAAAACAACCTTATGATAGTATACATCTGTCAAAATAAATACTCTTGGGAAAAGTATTTGAAATATTTGAAACCTTTGGCAAAGAATGAATATCTTTATGTATAAATAACTTTTACCAATAAACAATTTATGAACACTCAAGTTAAAAAAAATTACATGAATAAGCAAACAACTGATGGAACTCTGAAATGCCTACAAGCAAGTAAATCATGTACCCTCACAAGTAGGCAAAGAAATGCAAATTTAGGAAGAATAAGAATCCATTTTATTGCAAAGCAGACTAGCAAAGATAAAAATGGATGGCAGCCAGTGCTGGCATGGTCATGGGTAAATGGATAAATCTTAACGATAGCTCGTATGAAAGTAAGTGTTCAACCTTTCCTCCAGCTGATAGGAAAGTGAGTTGTTATTTCTCAAAAGCCTTAAAAATGTTATTTTCTTCTGACACAGCTGTTATATCTTAAGAAATTTATCCTAACAAAGTAATGAACAAATGAGCTTGAAGTACAAGAATATATTGTTTATAAGACAGAAAAAAAACCCAGGAAACAATCTTAACATCCCAAAATAGGTGATTTGTTAAGTAAATCATAACTGTAGCAAAGACTACATCTACCGCATATCCAGTGTCACCTTCTGCTTTCATTATAAACACTAATGATACACGTGGGGAGGGGAGGTGGAACGGGGAAGGGGAGCGGTAGAAGGGACACTACATGACTTCTAAAGCCGGGTTTGAAGAGGCCTGTGCAGCTTCTGCCCGGTTCTCTGGGGACACTCTCTTGGAACCCAGCCCCTATGTTATGAGGAAGCCCCAGCAGCCTTTACAGGCCCACATGGAAAGCAACGGGGGCTCCCAGCCCACAGCTCCAGTAGGGTTCTCAGCGAACAGCTAGCACCAACTTGCCAGTCACACTCATGAGCCATCTGGAAAGTTTACTCTCCAGGACACTCAATCTTCCCCAGGGCACACAGCCTTCCCCGAATTACAGACCTGCGAGCAAAATAAATTATTGTTCTTGTTAAGCCACTACATTTTGAAGTAGTTTGTTACACAGCAAGAGATAAGTGCAATATAGCTGAAGCATATAATGAAAGAGGAAATTTTTCCAGGCATAAAAAAAAGTTTTGTACAGCAACAGTCATAATTTTAAAAGACAGACATGTCCACAAATAATAATGAGAGGTCTATTGTGTTCTTGATGTAGCCAGCCATTATTAACAATCTTGCAAAACTAAAATAATATGTTTATGATTATTTTTTTTATTTATTTATTTTTTTGTGAGGGAGATCAGCCCTGAGCTAACATCCGTGCTAATCCTCCTCTTTTTGCTGAGGAGGACCGGCTCTGAGCTAACGTTTATCGCCAATCCTCCTCCTTTTTTTCTTCCCCAAAGCCCAGTAGATAGTAGTATGTCATAGATGCACATCCTTCTAGTTGCTGTATGTGGGACACGGCCTCAGCATGGCCGGAGAAGCGGTGCCTCGGTGCGCGCCCGGGATCCGAACCGGGGCCGCCAGTAGCGGAGCACGCGCACTTAACCTCTAAGCCACCGGGCCGGCCCTGTTTATGATTTTGAGTGAAACAAACTAGACAAACTATAGCAAACACCAAATATAAAAAAAGAAGTATACGTGACTTGTCCATAACACAGTAACTCCGAGTCCCTTAAGAAGACACAGTACATTACAGACTACAATTTTTTTTTTCGCGAGGAAGATCAGCCCTGAGCTAACATCCATGCCCATCCTCCTCTTTTTGCTGGGGAAGACTGGCCCTGGGCTAACATCCATGCCCATCTTCCTCCACTTTATATGGGATGCCGCCCCAGCATGGCTTGACAAGCGGTGCGTCGGTGCGCGCCCAGGATCCGAACCCAGGCCACCAGCAGCGGAGCGAGCACACTTAACCACTAAGCCACGGGGCCAGCCCCCAGACTACAATTTTAATCTAAGCCTAAGAGCATCTTGGACCCTAAATAAATTCTCAGTCATTTCAGAAAAACTGAATGAACAGTACTGACTGACGCCCTACAACTAATTGCCCAGGGCTCCATAGTCAATCTTGAGCAACACGCACCACACCTCTAGAACAGTATTAATCTTACAACACTTGAAGAGGGAAGATTACAGGCTGAAGGCAAAGACTTTTGCCAATGATGAATAATCAAAACTACCTTTAGAGCACCAAAAATGACCTCAGGTCACTTCAGTTTGCAATCCACTATGTATTCAGCTTTGATTTAAATTCATCTTGCCATGCAGCTCAACATACCTAAATTTTACTTGTGGAGAAAAAAAGCAGAAGCTGTTTAGGTCTATAATCCAAACCACAGCACAATGAGTCTGTGTCCAACATTCAAATGGTACTTGACAGTGATTTCAGTATGGACATATCCATGTAACATAAAGACGATATGATGAAATAGTGAAAACATTAGGGATTTGTCCAAATATATGAAGCTTCCATCACAAACAAAATGATATCTTTATGAAAAGTAAGCAAAAGGATAAAACATCCCTCCAGTACATATCGAAAAGACAAAATTATGAGACGAATAAAAAATAACGATGAGGTAGAGAACTTCAAAATTATCTCTTGCAAATCTCAAGAGGTAAAATTGATCTGTTTCAATCAGCTGTCACAGTTAAAAATCAGTGAGTACAGCCTGGCCATCAACTGATAACAGCCTCAAGGAAAAACAATGAGAAATCGTGTGGTTAACTACACTGACACAATTTTCCGATTTAATATTGATGGAGAGGGAAAATGTACTGATTAAATTTAAAATTGTTTTTTGGATTGCACTTTCCTTAAAGAAGTTTAGCCAATTATATAAGTAAAATGTCTCTTATAGAAAACATTTACGAATGTAGACAGACTAAAAATATCACAATACAAACTCATGATCTTATTAACATGCATAAATTACCATATTTTAAATGCTTGATTAGCAACTATTGAGTCAGTATGTCTAGTGACTCTGTGAGAAAGAAAACCTGAGTAGACTCAGCGGTCTCAAAATTTTACATGCATGAAATTTCATGGTGTCTTCTGTAGTACTTCCAAACAACATAGAGATCTGCAGCTTCTGGTTTATTATTAATCTCTATTGTGCTACTTGGTTAAAACACTAAACCTGAAGCAATGGTTTCAGTCAAGCCAGACTGCTAAAATAAAAATGGGCAGCAGCTATTGTCAAAGTTAATAAGCAAAAAATTAAAAAGGCAGTATTTCTAGTCAATTACACTCAGAAGGAAGTCGTCTTACCAGTGAACATGAACAAACTCACCTATGAAATATGGTATGGCTTTAAAAATTAATGTTTAAATCTTTAAGTAATCCCCAAAGAATATGAAGTCCAAAGTATGCATTACTGATTATCCAGCTATGAAGTACATTCAAGGTCACACACCTTAAGAAAAAAATAACTGAGGCAGATGTTTGATTCCAGGTAACTTAAGTCAATGTGAGTTTTCTAAGCTCAATTAATTGAAATATAGCAGAGTAGGGCTCTAGGAATTTTATATGCTTTCGATTTTCTAACATCAAGAATCTGACACCGAGTTTTTAATGTAAGCTTTTTTTTAAGTCACACCAGTGATTTATTTATAAAGCAAGACTAGTTTATTGCAATTTTCATATACTTTCCCCCTTCTCCTTGTATGCATTTATACACATATACGTGTGTAGATAGATATACAGTCACTGTTTAGAATGACATTCTAACACCCTTATTCTCATTACGTGCCCTTAGCTTACTCAAACGTTTCTTATTTGTCTGAAGCTTATTCTCTGACAGATTCCTCAGGAAGAGCTCATGGGAACTGATCTCTTCCATGTTCATACATCTACCTGTGATCTTTATAACAGAAGACCTAAGGTAATTGAATATAAACCCTTGGCTAACATATTCTTTCATGAAAACCTTAACTACCTTATTGCACTTAATTCCGGCATCAAGTGTCACTGTGGAAATGTCTGATGCCAGAATAATTGTCTTTTTCTTATAAGTGACTTGGTCCTTTTGCTTAGATGCTCAAAGGACTTTGCTTCAGAACATCCTGGTGTTAGTACTGTAGGTTGATTTTCCCAGACATACTGTGTGTCCTCTGATTTGCACATTCAAGTACTCTATTCAGAAAAATATTTTATGGATTATACTTTTCAGTATTTGTTCTGCTTCACTGACTTAGTTTTCTTCTTTGTATGTTGGATCATCTTTGTCTTCTATATCTAAGACTTCCACTGGGATGCTTTTAATCTTGTCCTTAATTTGTTAGATCTTTTTATCATTTTTCTCCTTTCCATTCCTATTATCCTTATAAGACAAAAGTATTAGTGTCTATTTCCTTTAGCGTTCCTTATAAAACTGTCTTCATTTCTGAACGTTTTTCCTTTTATTTCTTAACCTTTCCTGAGATACGTCACCTCTCTTTTTGTATCTTCCTACAGTCTAGTTATCTCTTTTCCTGCTTTTCTCTTTCTGATTTATGCAGTTCTTTCATAACCTCCATTAATTTCTCAATTTGTTTCAGCTTTTTAAAATACTAGTTTCATAGTTTTCACATGCTTTGTGGCTCTATTTTTTTTAAAAATCCTTCATTGTCCATTGGAATGTTATTCAAAACCACTTATTCTTATATAACTGCCCTCTGTTACACTATCTTTTTATGGGTTTGACCACAACCCTTTTATGTTGTTGGTGTCTAAATGAAACGGATTTTCTTGTACTCTTGAGAAGGTTCTAATGTAGAAAGTGAGGATAGGCCAGAATAACTTTCTTATTTTTATGATTCTAGGGCTCCTTCTTCTGTTGTGACTATGACATGTTCACAGACGTGGCCTCTCAGAGCCAGCTCTACAGTACCTTCCCAGAGCTGCCTGATTGGTCCCCTCTACACCTTTTCTCTCAGGGTTCTCACCACATTTCATTTGAATTCTAGTCCCAGCTTTTCCAAGATGGAGCACTGCCCTTCCAGGAAAGAGTTTTTCTTGGGTATTTCTGAAAGTTTTGAAGGACTTAAGTTACTCTTGCCTACTCTGGTCTCCCCAGTCTTTTTGTACTCAACCACACACTAGAACCTGTGAAGCATCCTCAAGTTTCAATGACTAATCTAAGCTGCATGCCACATTTTCCATTTTGAGTGGGGAATTTTCCTTTACAGAGTAAGCACTTGTTGGAAATTCTTGGATTGTCCAGTTTCTAGGATGGTCAGAATTCACCTTCTCCTTCCCTCCACAACCTCCCAAATGGCTGCTGACTCCACACTGCCATTCATGATTTGACCCCATTTGCTCATATTCTGGAGTTTGTGGAATAACTTGACAGCTTATTTTTATAAGGAGACTAAAAATATACATACATAGGGCCGGCCCTGTGGCTTGGTGGTTAAGTGCGCGCGCTGCGATGCTGGCGGCCTGGGTTCGGATCCCGGGTGCGCATCGAGGCACCACTTCTCTGTCCATCCTGAGGCCGAGTCCCACATACAGCAACTAGAAGGGTGTGCAGCTATGACATACAACTATCTACTGGGGCTTTGGGGGCAAAAAATAAAATAAATAAAATCTTTAAAAAATAAAAATAAAAAATAAAAAAAATAAAAATATACATACATATAGCAGCATTTTTCCTCCTCAAATCTACTCCCACAGAAACTCACTGTTATATAATATCTACCCTTTAGTTTTTCTTGGTTTTAATAGAATTCATAGGCAAGGAGTCTATGATGTTAACTACATCATCTAAATAATCCTGTCAGTAAGACATTATAATCTAAAATCAATTACAGAGCTACAAGCTCGAGCACAGAATATCCGGACAGGCCAGAGACTATACACATATTTTAAAATGAATAGTTTAAGTGTATATATGTATGCTACTCAAAATCAACTCATTGCAACAGGTTGGCAGCACTCTGAATAAGCATAAAATGACCAGCAATCCGATGTATCATTTTATACCACTAAATGAAAGCACCAAGGTCTTCCTAAACATCAATCCAAAACATGGGCCACCACCCAAAAGACCAAGAAAATGAAAAAAGAAGGCATACGCAAAAGCCGTGGCCAACCTGACAATCTCATGAGTACACCACAAGATCCAGTGTTAAATTTCTCAAAAATCCCACAAAAATAATACACCTCTTTCCTGAGAGCACTCTTTCCTACCATAGAATAATTTCCCTAATGTTACAGAGTGCAAGGTTGTCCTTGAAAGTTGTCTAATTCATATGTGACATTTATAGAATGATATTTCCTGAATCACAAGGCAAGAGGGATGCTTGGTAGACTTTTAGATGGGGAATATTGCTGTTTTTGAAAGTTAAACTTCTTTTTAAAAAGTGTTTTTTAAATTAACCTCAAATTCTCCCCTAAACTAAACAAGTATGCCTAAAATCATCCATGAAGACCTGCAGATTAAAAAAAGATGCCTAATTATGTGATTTTTATAAAGACGGAATAAAAATGATGATGACACTCTTTCTTATATCTTAAACAAGCGATACTCCAGCTAATAATATAGCCAGCTCAGCCCACTTCATGGCTCCCTTGCAGGCCTACAATCACATTCTATCTTTGTCAATCCTAAAATTCCACATTACTAATCTGCCAGAATATTTCCATTGAAATATATGCGGTAATGTTCAGTTAGTTGGTTTAATAATCCATATTCTCTTCAATGAGGGATAGAGTTCCTAAAATCCAGCATATTCTGGAACTTTTTGTAAGCTTTAAGAAGAAATTAGAAAAAGATACATGTTACAGTGTTTCCACCTTCAAATGCATTTCTAAAGAACAAAAGGAAGCTTAGGATACAAATGACGTCAAAACTTAATAAATGTAAACTAAAGATTAACACATTTCATTGTTATTAATATTGTTAGCAAACACCAGAATTTCTGAAGTAAGAACTGTTCCACTTCAAAAAAGAATTCACAAATGAATACCTATGAGATGTTACACTGCTTTTCCTTTCAAACCATACTGCATACGAGTAAAACCTACCCAAGTGGTAGGTAGACTATAATACCTAACATCATCACCACAACCACGCCCCAACACACACACAGACACAGAGACAAATCTCACAGAGAAAACTGCCAAAACTTCCCCAGAGATCAAAAATTTCAAAAGTGAGGTAAAGAAAAAGTATGAATTATAACTCGAGTGCTATAATATGAATCCTTTTATTTAAATTATCAAACATTTCAAGGATACAGAAAAGTAGAGTGATTTTAAAAATCCATTCAACTTTATCAACTCAGTATTTTAAAAAAATAAACCCAAATTCATTTTTTTTTTTTTTAAAGAAACAATGTATTACAGAGACACAGTTGAAGCCACTGCCCTCTCCTCATCCTAAGAGGTAAGCACCCTCTCACTCTGGTGGTTACAACATAATTCTGTAGCCATAAAAAATAAAGAGAAAGATTTTTACATATTTTAAACTTCATGTGTATATTATTCTATTGTTTATATCCTTTTGCAGCTTGCCTTTTTCACTCAAAGTTTTATTTATGAGATTTATCCATGTTAATACTTTTCAGTCTAGTTCATTCATTTTTAAGTGCTGTATAATGTTCCACCGTATGGATATATTGCAATTTAATTAGCCAGTCTCTTGTTGGTTGACTTACACGTTTCTGTGTATACAAGGACATACTCCCAACAGAAATATTTATTGCTATGCTATGTGCATCTTCAACTTTACTAGAGCTTATGAAATTGCACGCCAAAGTGATTATACCACTTTACCTAGGAGAGTTTCCACTGGTCCATATCTTTGCCAACAATTCTTACTGTCAGACTTACATTTTTGCCAATCTGAAGTGTATGAAACAGTACTCATTTTAGCTTTCATTTTACTCATTAACATTAAGTTAGAGCATCTTTTCCTGAGATTACTGACCATTCCAGTTTCTTCTTCCAAGAAGTAACTCTTGACATCCGATGTCCACTTTGTCTTGTCATTTCCTTTTTATTTGTAGGCTATTTTTCATATGCTGGAAACTAATCCTTAAGAAAACCTTCCTAACAACAAGGTCACAAAAATCGCCATTTAAATTTTCTTTTAAATTTGTTTCAAGTTTCCCTTTTCATATTCTAGTCTTGGAATATAAGAAAAGAGATCTAACACCCAAATACCTGTCAATAGCAGACCAGTTGAATGAAATGTGGTACATCCACATTATGAAGTACTGTTAAAAAAAAAAAAGGATGAAAAACATATCTATAAACATCTATGAAGTGATCTCTTAGATATACTATTAAGTAAAAAAGCAAAGTGCAAAATGGTGAAGGCTACTGTTTAATCTAAGGAAGGGACAGAATATTATAGCACCCACCAAAGGTCTTTTTAGAGTCAACTTAACCTACCAATTCAAACAACTACCACAGATCACATTTTCTACCAGTTTGCTCAGGAACCAGAGCTTGTTGGCAAGGCAGCATCAGATGCTCCTCTCCTCCAGGAAATCCTGGGAGCAGCCCGGGCAGCACACAGCTCAGGTGCAGTGAGAGGAGAGCCCACTGGGTGGTATGGGAGCCACCTTGGCTTAGAAGCTTCATATCCCACAGGGACCGATATCTCTTATAACAATTCCACAGGCACAGCTTCCAGGGCTTCCACAGAGACAAGAGTCACTGCACTTGGGGAAGCCCAGAGTGCTTCCTACCAGGTATTTAATTAATATCCTCCCAGCCCAGGTGCCATTTACCAATCAGGGATCATTTTACCACAATCAGTGCTGCTTACCAATATAGATAACAGCTAAATGTATATCATGTTGGTGGCTTAAGAAAACAAAAAAGGATTATTTGAAAAAAATTCATAACATATTAATCTGATTGCACAATTAGTTGGAAATACCCTAAGTACTAAAACTGCAAAAAAATCATAAGTTGTATTCAGAAATCATAATGTTATTAATATTGGTGTTATTCTGAAACTACTAAATAAAATAAATACTATAAAACAAACAAAAATTATGTTAATGTCATAAGAAACCAAGATTTTCAACTTAAGAGGAAAAAATACTAATATAAAATAAATTAGGTAAAATTCTGAAATTGGAAATACCACTATGAACAGCTGATGTATTTTTTAAAACATTTCTTAGTTCTATCTATTGAAAAGGTCGAGAAATAATAACCAACCCAGTAGCAATGAGTACTCCTGTCAGATTGTGGTCTCTAAATATCACTTCCCACTAAGGAACCAGGCTCTTTGGAGAAATGAATGATTCCAGATCCAGAGCAGAAAACATACAAAATAAGCCTGGAACATATGGTTATATCAGAGAACAAGAGAGCAAAGACTACTGGAGTTATGACAAAACGACCCAGGAGGCAACCTGTAGGGGCTTCCACTGACTAAAGAAGAGACAACTTGATTACTAAAAAGAATAGGGGGCCGGCCTGGTGGCGTAGCGGTTAAGCTCTGCTTAGGCAGCCCGGGGTTCACAGGTTCGGACACCGGGTTCGGACTGACACACTGCTTGTCAAGCCATGCTGTGGCAGCATCTCACATAAAGTAGAGAAAGACGGGCACAGATGTTAGCCCAGGGCCAATCTTCCTCAGCAAAAAGAGGAGGATTGGCATCAGATGTTAACTCAGGGCTGATCTTCCTCACAATAAATAAATAAATAAATAAGTAAACAAAAAGAATAATATCTACAATGGAAACACATTAAAATATTAAAATCTGTGAGTTCACAAGGAAACTAAAAGCACCAATCCTTAACGTATCAATGTTTGGGGACGGCTAGGGAACCAACTCATTATTCTGAAAACCGGTAAGTGAATCAAGCATTTATCCTGCCTTTGCTTATGTAACCTGTACCTCAGGGTAACCAAACAGTTGATAATTAAAGAGTTCTTTTCTGTAATTTCAATTAATAAATGAAGAAAGAATGATAAAATTAGAATATCAGCATATTTTAATCCATAATAAAATAATATACCTAAGCAATTATCACTGATGGCTGCTAAAACCATTAAGTAGAAAGCTGATGGGGAAATTTATAATCAGTGGATTTAAATGAAACTGTCTGAAGCTACTGCTCACTCTTTTTATCAGAAAAGGATGAGACAAGTAATTAGCATGTGTCTTCTATAATGAAAACATATACTACCAATGAAGTAGCTTTGAAAATAAATCAAATTTGAACCTGATCAAACCTGTAAACCTACCAGTTTACAGAAATACAGGAGCAACATGCTAAAGGACACCATACTATGTTGTTTTCTAGAGTTAATCACCAAAATCCAAATGCAGAAAAGTCTATGGAACTATGGCCAGTTTCCTCAACAAATTCATTTCAAGGACTGAAAAAAAAGATATAAGGCAATCTATATACTTAAAGAGAATTAAGAGATAAATCAACGTGAAATACAAAGGAGATACATAGACCTTGATTTGATCCTGATTCAAACAAATGATCTAGAAAATAATCATTTATGAGACAGTCAAGGAAATACGAACTCTGACTGGATATGTGACTATATTAAGAATATATTGTTTGATGTTTAATGATATTGTGAATATATTTATTTTAAAAGAGTCCCGATCTTCTAGAGATAGATATGAAATAATTACAAAGGATATGATGTCTGGGGTTTGCTTCAAAATAATTCAGAGGGAGAAGGAGTGGGTATAAATGAAATGCAAGTGAAGAGGGAGGATAGATAAAACAAAATTAGCCATGTACTGAAAATTGATGATGGGTATATGTAGAGCACTTATATTATTCTCTCAATGGTTTTCAGCTTTGAAATTTCTTATTGAATATAGACCCACACACACTCGCGTCCCTTGATAACCGAGGCTGCCACCCCATTACTCTCACTGTAGGCCTTCTCATTTTCATATCATCTTCATTATTAGTTTCTGGATATTTCTATTATTTTCTTGCAAGTTCAGCTTTGTCTTTGCAAGAACTATCCAGCATTTCTAAGTTTGTTATAGTGAGAGAGTTTGTAGGATATCTACTCAGCCACATTGGTATCTTTTTAGATTTTGTTCTTGTTCTGTTCAGATTTTCTAAATTTCATGAGCAGTGACCTTCTACCAGAGACCCTGATATCAGAAGACATAGAAGATTTTGTAACTAGCATGATTTCTGGGCAAAAATAACAGAGGCACAAATTTCAACAACTCAGAAATAACTTACTATGGTCCACTGAATTTAAAAAGAGAGATTATGGAAAATAGGAAAACAATTTACCACGTGACCTCTAACTATCTTGGCTGAAATTTTTAAAGGTAGAAAAGTAAATCCAAAGAAATGATGGGACTGTAACAATGCAATTAATAGTGCTCTAAACCAAAATATTTTGGCATATGTGAAAGATATATAATCAGGGTGCAATGTTATCACACTTTTTACTGGCACTGTATCCATTTACTAAAATATATATAACCATAGTGTTAAATAAAAACTATGAAGCAAAAAGGACTTTTTAAAAATGAGACTAACCCAGTAATTTTATTTAAAAGTTTATCCTAAAAGAATAATTAAGCATGTCCCTGTAAAAGCATTTAGCCATAAGAAAGTTCTCCCTAGCAAAACAATGGAAATTCTTAAACATGCAATAGTGAACTGGTATAAATAGCTGGTATAAATTGTGATACCTTCTTATGATGGAACGTTATTATTCTTTAAAAATGATGTTGAAGAGTTTTATTGACTTAGGCACACATTCCTAACACATCATTGAACAGGAAAAATATAGATTGCCAAACAATACACAGTTAATCCAATTTCTGTAAAAAGACTCTAATAGAACGTGTGGCAGCAGGGAAGAGAGAACATGTGAATGTACGTGTATATGTGCATGTGTATGTATATATATGCACAATAAACATGAATTTGAAAGGTATATATCAAAACTTTTACAGAGACTACCTCAGGGAGGTAAGCACTTCACTTTAGTCTTTTGTATTCTGTATTCCATATATTCTAAATTTTCAATACTAAACATATAAACCTTAAAATTCATAAAAGTTATAATCTTATAAAAGTGAAACTAAATTAGCTTTAGCTACTTTAAATTTCTAGATATTATAGTTAAGAAAAATTGCAATGAACTCATCCAACATCTTTTTCCCCAATAAAACAGCAGGAAATACATTTATGAACTCCCAAACTCCTCCAGCCCCAGATCTTGAAGGATATTTGTAGGACACATTAACAGCCTGGAAGAACCAGAAAAATAAAACTACAAAGCAAATCAAGAATTTGGGGGGGGAAAAACAGCTTATAGGGCAAAGATTAGTAAATAAACTCACACCTAAAAAAGTTTTACAAAGTTTTCCCTTACACCTGGTCAGGCCTTCCAGAAGCCTCTTTTTCATAGTCATTCAAGCACCTGAATTGTGAAAAGGTTACCAATTCCCTACATCTGAGCAATGATGCAAGAATTACATATAAGGTATCTTCTACTAATAGTTCAAAAAAGTATCCTGTTGGGGCGGGCCCAGTGGCACAGTGGGCCCAGTGGCACACACTCTGCTCTGGTGGCCCAGGGTTCACGGGCGTGGACCTACACACCACTTATCAAGCCATGCTGTGGCAGGCATCCCACATATAAAGTAGAAGATGGGCATGGATGTTAGCCAAGGGCCAATCTTCCTTAGCAAAAAGAGGATTGGCAAGATGTTAGCTCAGGACTAATCTTCCTCACCAAAAGGAAAAAAAAAGTATCCTGTTGGGGGTGGGGGTGGAAAAAAGATTTGTCACTTTTTGTTTTGCCCAATTTCTCCAGTTACTGCAATATGCAGAACAGATAATTTGTAACTCAAACGAGTCTCCTGTCACCACAGCTGTGATCACTCACTTTTCGCATCACAGTGTATGGAACTAACACTTGTTTTGGATGAAGGAATCTTCTGGCATTTAGGATATCTATGGGCAAGCAGATCCTTTTAGAGATGATCACCAAAATAAATCAAGCACCACTGATGCACATGGCTGCTGGATAACGGTCATCCAGGGACACTGATACCCACATGTAGCTAATGTAGGTGATAGTGTGAACTGAACAAATTCCCTCAATACAGCAATATCCACTCAAGAACATGAGCACGATTCAGAGGGAATACTACCACCATCTAGTTAACTGAGTTTAAAATGAAAACCTGGATACAGTCACATATTTCAAATGGAGAATCAGAGAGATGAATTACTAACTGCAAATAACTACAAAAACATGAAGTATGCTGCTAATTAAATAATCCTAAACTCTAGGTTTTATTATTGAGAAATATGGCATGAGTCTTAAATGACTGCTGGTTAAATTACAGGTAAATGGCACTCTCATCATCTACCTTTCTAGAGAACAGTCTAGCATTCTTTATATGCAGAGTCTTCTCAACGTAGATAACACCTGTGGTAATCTATTAGAGGTGGACACAGAGATGTATGTAACAGGATGTTCACTGCATCAGAGGGAGTAGAAACCAAAAAATGAGAGGCAAAGAGTTCAATAGTGGGGGGAGAGTTAAATTTCTGTAGCGCCACAAAAGGAAAAAGTATATAATAATTTTTTAAATGTTCTTGGGGAATATTTAACGACACAGTACCATATTCATGAAAACAGCAAGATAAATCAACACTTTTTGATCTTAATTTTATAAATGTGTGCATAAAATACACAGACAAAAGACTAAAAAGAGAGAGACCCAACATGTTAACAGTAATTATCTCTGGGTAGTGAGATTACAGCTGATTTTGCTTTCTTCTTTAGCTTCTCAATTTTCTGCAGTAAAGAGTAATTTCTTTTATTTAAAAGAAATGGCGTGGACCTCTCTTGGGGACTGAATTTCAATAAAAAAGACCATGATATACAGGCATCTGTTCCCCAAACAGAAGAACATATGTAGTTCTTTCTCTCTGTCCAACAGGAAGCAGTAAACCTTGTATTTGTTCCTGGGTCCCTTCCTCTTCCACTCATTCTAACCTATCAACAAAGAAACACTTGGAAAAAACCTCAACGTAGCAATAATAAGGTTAGTAACCTTGCCCCTGAAACACATATGTATACCCAAATACATTTTCTTTAAGTAAAAATAAAACAGTGGCCACTGTGTCAAAACCCCTAAGGAAGGCCAATATCACAACCCTACTCGATCCAAGTCTTGCTCCTACTTCCCAGCCTCCTCCCATGTCCCTTCCACCCTGTTTGCTATGCTCCAGCTCCACTGGTGTACTTTCTCCTCCCAGGTCTCCCCAAGATCTCTCTCGAAAGACCTCAGGGAAGCTGAACTACAAAGTTCTTCCCCCAGACCTTCACATAGCGAGCTCCTTCATGTCATTCAGGGCTCAGCTGGAATGTCACCTCCACAGAGAGGTCTTCCCTGACTTCCCCCGGCTAATGATGTCTGGCTCCACTCCCTGCACACTGCCCTATGCAGACACTCTACACATTACCCTGTTTAACGGTCTTCAAAGCACTAACACTATCCAAAATTATTCTGTTTCCTTGTTTATAGTCTGGCATGAGCATGAGCTCTATATCCTCTATGAACTTGAGAAAATTGCTCAACACACTATATCTCATCTGTGAATAACCCAGCGTTGCAAGGCACAAAGTGTCTGGCCCATATGAATGTTCAATAAATGGTAAAATTTTTAATTAATAAAAAATAGAACCTTACATTTTAAATGAGAATTCACTGTATATTATTGAGCGGCCATAGAGACATTTTAAAAATTATAGGACAAGAGAGAATAGATTCACTTTTCCCTACTCCTCCCAGTAAATACAACTAAAAACTCCGGGCATTATACATAAAACAAACATTAGAAGACTCTGAAAGGTGGAGAGAAGAAGGCAGAATGGTTAGGGAACGAGGCACTTGAGGATCAACATGGCTATGAGTTGGCTAGGTTTTCTTTTTGCCTCAGATATCTCAGATTGAGTGCTAGATAATCCAGGAGCCTCGAAATACCAACAGGTGCACACACACAAATACCTAAGGAAAATCAGCCCTCTCAAGCCAAAGGACCAAGAGAGGGGCAGCCCGGAAAGACCAAAAACTTTTAGACAACAGCTACACTGCTCCAGCCAAACACCATGGAGAAACCATGGCCTCATCCCCATCAGCAAACGGCAAGTGGATAGCCTAGACTCCCACCCTCATGTGACTGTCACGAGGCACCCCAACACCATCCCCTGCCAGAGTGATACCAGAAAAGACCAAGTGGAGAGCTGGGACTTCCATCATAACCTGGTAATAACAAGGCATCCTCACCCCAACCATGGTGTTGGTAGAAACCACGAGAGGAGCCTGGACCTCCACTCACATATAGCACTAACAAGGTTCCCCTCTGTCTCCCTGCTGGCATGGCGTTAGAGAAGGCAAGTGAGAAGCCTGCATCGTTACGACTTTCCACCAGGAATGAGGCACCCAGCCCTACCCCACCAGTGTCAGTGGAGGCAGTAACCAAGAGCCCTTCCCTCTACTGGCCAAGAGGGCATCAGACAAGGCCTAGAGAAAAGCCTGGACTCCCACTCCTGCCTAGCAGTAAGGCGGGTCTCTTCCACGCCCCTGGGGTGTCAAAAGAAGTCCACTGGAGAACCTGGACTTTCACCCCAACCTGACAGAAACAAGGCAGCTCTCTTTCCTCTGCCAGTTCAGTGTCAGAGGAGGGCTACTAAAACAGAAGATTTTAAATAAAGTCCAGAGTCTTAAAACATAACACACAAAATGTTTAATGGGTATAGAGTTTCAGTGTTGTAAGACGAAAAAGTTCTGGAGATCTGTTTCACAACAATGTGAATATACTTAACACTACTAACCATACACTTAAAAATGGGTAAGATGATAAATTTTATGTGTTTTTTATGACAATAAAAAAAAATTTTTAAGTACCTATACTAATCATAATCAAAAGATAATTTATTATTCAACACATCTAATTGCTCGATCATTTGTTTCTTCAAGATACATGGAATATTAGTTATGTATTATAAAACAATTACAAAATCATATTAATTAATGCATCTTATTTTACTACCTTGGTGAAATATCATATTTGAAACTAAATCAATTCACGCCTGTGCTGAGGTTGAAAGAAAAACAAACTGTGAAAACTCTCAGCTTCTGTTTTCACAATTTACACAGTAAAACTACTCATGTGGAACTTTTTCTAACACAATGTAACAACATTTAATGACCTGGAAATTTTAATAGCAAAAATTAGATACACAGACTGTTAGAAAAAATATTTTCTCTGAGGCTCAAATTTCTTAGAAGAATCTAAATCAAACTAATCAGAGTAAAGGCAAAAAGTGGTTTACTCTCCATTTTGACTTTCACAGATCAAGTTTACTATGTAAACACGACAACTATTCATAATAATTATTGAAATTTTAACTTATTTATTATAAAAACCAAAATTTAACGTGTTGCACTTAACACAGAAGAACCATGGCAAATACGGTATTTAAGTCTACACTTCCTAGCAGTGCTACCCTCAACCCGTTCTATAAAACTCCAATTTGACAGGTATCTCCCCTCCCCTCAAAAAAGGATAACTGATCCAATAAGTTTAAAGAACACTGCACACTATATTCCCCTCATGAAGATTCGTAATACACAGGAGCATGTGAAAAACTGGGAAAGGTTGTACAATTGAAAAGATCTCTAACTTTGACTCATTGCTTTCCAAACGTATATACAACCATGGCCCACTTTTTCCACGTCACTGGAAACTAACATTCTAGGGCAGGGATTCTCAAACCACAAAGTTCAAACAAATCACCTGGAGAGCTCACTAAAATGCAGATTCTGATTCAGCAGGTCTGGGCTGGGGCCTGAGAGTCTGTGTTTCTAACACACTCCCAGGTGCTGTGATGCTTCTGGTCCAGGGATCACCCTTCTTCTTTTTTTTTTTTTTTTTTTTGGTGAGGAAGACTGGCCCTGAGCTAACATCCACTGCCAATCCTCCTCTTTTTGCTTGAGGAAGACTGTCCCTGAGCTAACATCTGTGCCAGTCTTCCTCTATTTCGTATGTGGGATACCGCCACAGCACAGCTTGATGAGCAGTGTGTAGGTCCACGACCAGGATCCAAATCTGCAAAGCCTGGGCCACTGAAGCAGAGCACGCAAACTTAACCACTACGCCACCAGGCCGGCCCCCAGGGATCACTCTTTAGTAGGCGGCTAGAGAAGACACTTTGAGGAAGGCTATAACAGAGACTTCTTTATAGCAATACTTACAAACTCTACTGTACATAAAATAAAGTAATACCAAAGGATTAGAAGGGCACTGGGTTAAACACAAAAGAAAGGGAGTTCTGAAGGTGATCTGTATTGGCAGAGTATTAGCCAAGAAAAGGAATAAAAGATGAATCAAAGTAAGCAGACAATATAAAGGGGCCCCCACCAAGGAAGGTAAAGGATATGGGAAAAGAGATGGGGCCTGAGGAGGAGGAGGCATAAGAAATAGTAGCATATAGGACAGACTCATAAATTTTCCAACTTTTCATTACTAAAATGGGACAAGCAGGCAGAGCCATTTACTGGATTTCTATTTTAATCACTAAAAGACTCTTACAACATCTTCAGATGAATGGCCGGTGGTACAGAAGTTTGGCAAAGTTCAAAAAGGCCTCGAGATGAAAAATAAATTCTAGAGATGATATTGCTTGTTGAGCCACTAAAATTGCAGGAGAAAACAATTTTTCAAGTAGAGTAATAGGTGAAATCTAAGATCAAACCTTTTCTTGGATTAGTCTCTGCAGATGAATCCCACAGGACAGCATGGCGGTGAATAAGGTCAACATGTACTGCTGAACTTTGCAGATGGCAGAGGCCAGGGAGTTGATCACCGAGTTCAGTCCCACCTTCTCAATAACATTCTGGAAGGCAGTGGGAGAATGGCGAGTGATTCTACACAAGGCCTGCAGAGAGAGGAGAACAGATCTGTCAGACAGCTCCAAGTGCATTAACCACGCCCCAGAAAGATAACACACGCTTCTGTGTAAAGAAGTAGAAGGTGCTTACCTTGCTCCTTTGTTACTTATTCTGGCATAAGAAAGTTGGAAAATTTCAACAAATTCAAAAACAAAACAATAAATACAGCTGCCAATAAAAACTAGAGTTATTTTAAAACATTAGAGACTGTTACTATAATAATCATATAAATTATGATGAGCTAACTAAAATCATAAATTCATAAGTCTATAAGAAAAGTTCCCTTTAAGTAATAAGAAACATCATTAAGCACCTTCCTTGTGCAAACACCAAGCTAAGGACTAAAAAAATAGTCAGAAAAGTAAATAATCTAACATTTATTGTTTAGTATGTGAAGAACACTATCTGAGACAATATCTGAAGACTATCTCATTTAATTCTCCCATATAAGAAAGTATTATTATTAACTCCATTTTATAGGTGATAAAACTAAGGGATAGAATATTTAAGTAACTTGCCCAGAGACATATAGCTAGTAAGTGGCAAAGCTGGAATTCAAACTGGGGTAATCAGATCCCTGAGCTTTACCTAAATTACTCATAGACTATTAGAGATGAAACCTATAATTAATAAACTAGTAGAACTTAATAAGTGCTGTAAGAGAAGTGGGATCAATTAATTATGCTTGGAAAGGCAGGAAAAGTAAATCAATAAAAGCTACATAAGGATGATGATATTGAGCCAGTTTTTGAAGGATAGGTGGGAAAGGGACAGGCAGCAAAGTAAAGAAAATTCTAGATAGAGAGACAAGAACAAATATTCGCATGGAGACATGCAGATGCTCTGGGAAGGGCAAACTGTCTGACGCAATTAGAACATACTTGAAGTAAAGGAGGAGAGATAGAGAGTAGGAAAGAGGAAAACATCATGAGCCATCTAAAAAGATAGGCTGGAGCCCGAGTTGGTCACCAAGCTAGGACCTTTAAATTTTATGCCATAAGCAACGGGAAGATCTCAAAAGTTTTAAACAAGAGAGGGATGGTCATACTCCATGTGTACATGGGAGACTACAAAGAGAGAAATAAGCCAGAAATACTTTTACAAAACATACATTATAATTAATGTCACATAACCTCCTTCTTCCTGATTTATATTTTAAACAGATCTATAAACTTAATAATGAAAAGATCAAATATAAGATGAATCGTTAGAAATATTATGATGTCAAAAGAGAGGGAGGAAGAGGGGAGAGAGGGAAAAGATAAAGACTTTGAAAAATATTTTCATTTTCTTGAAAGTCTCAGGAAAAAATTAAGTACTTTTTCTATCTCCAAGAATGAACTTCCTTTACAAGTTATTCCTATCGATAAAATAAGGAAAACAATTTTCTTAAATTTATGGAGACTTGTTTTGTGGCCTAATATGTGACCATCCTGGACTATGTTCCATGTGCATTTGAAAAGAATGTGTATTCTTCGGTTTTTGGATAGAATGTTCTGTATATATCTACTAAGTCCATCTGGTCTAGTGTGTCCTTTAAGGCCAATGTTTCCTTATTGATCTTCTGTTTGGATGATCTAGCCATTGGTGTAAGTGGAGTGTTGAAGTCCCCTACTATTATTGTGTCACTGTCGACTTCTCTTTTTATGTCTGTTAATAATTGCTTTATATATTTAGGTGCTCCTATGATGAGTGCATAGATATTTATAAGTGTTACAAGTCTCCATAAATTTATGAAGATTGAAATAATACCAAGCATTTTTTCTGACCACAACAGTATGAAACTAGAAATCAACTATTGGAAGAAAATCAGAAAAGCCACAAATATATGGAGACTAAACAAAATGCTACTAAACAACGATTGGGTCAATGAAGAAATCAAAGGAAAAATCAAAAAAAACCTGGAGGAAAATGAAAATGAAAATACGACATGTCAGAATTTATGGGACACAGCAAAAGCGGTTCTAAGAGGGAAGTTTATAGCAATACAGGCCTATCTCAACAAACAAGAAAAATCTCAAATAAACAATCTAACAGTGCACCTAAAGAAACTGGAAAAAGAAGAACAAAGCCCAAAATCAGTAGAAGGAGGGAAATAACAAAAATCAGAGCAGAAATAAATGAAATAGAGACTGAAAAAAATAGAAAAAAGATCAACGAAACCAAGAGCTGGTTCTTTGAAAAAATAAACAAAATGGACAAACATTTAGCTAGACTCACCAAGAAAAAAAGAGAGAAGGCTCAAATAAATAAAATCAGAAATGAAAGAGGAGAAATTACAACAGAAACCTCAGAAATGCAAAAGATTATAAAAGAATACTATGAAAAGCTATATGCCAACAAATTGGATAATCTAGAAGAAATGGATAAATTCTTAGAATCATACAACCTTCCAAAACTGAATCAAGACGAAATAGAGAATTTGAATAGACAAATCACCAGTAAGGAGGTCAAAACAGTAATCAAACCTCCCAAAAAATAAAAGTCCAGGACCAGATGGCTTCCCTGGTGAAGTCCACCAAACAGTCAAAGAAGACTGTCCTTCTCAAATTCTGCCAAAAAATTGAAGAGGAGGGGAAGCTTCCTAACTCATTCTACGAAGCCAACATTACCCTGATACCAAAACCAGACATGGACAACATAAAAAAAGAAAATTATAGAACAATATCACTAATGAACATCGATGCAAAAATCCTCAACAAAATACTGGCAAATCGGGGCTGGCCCAATGGCACAGTGGTTAAGTACACGTGCTCCGCTTCAGCGGCCCGGGATTCACAGGTTCCGATCCCAGGCACACACCAACACACCACTTGCCAAGCCATGCTGTGGCGGCGTCCCATATAGAGGAAGATGGGCATGGATGTTAGCCCAGGGCCAATCATCCTCAGCAAACAAGAGGAGGATTGGCATTGGATGTTAGCTCAGAGCCCATCTTCCTCACAAAAAAAAAAAAAAAAAACTAGCAAATCGAATACAACAATACATTAAAAAGATCATACACCATGATCAAGTGGGATTTATTCCAGGGATGCAGAGATGATTCAACATCTGCAAAACAACGTGACACACCACATTAACAAAATGAAGAATAAAAATCACGTGATCATCTCAATAGATGCAGAGAAAGCATTTGACAAGATACAGCATCCATTTATGATAAAAACTCTAAATAAAATGGGTATAGAAGGAAAATACCTCAACATAATAAAGGCCATATATGACAAACCTACAGCTAATATCATTCTCAATGGTGAAAAGCTGAAAGCTATCCCCCTAAGAACAGGAATCAGACAAAGATGCCCACTCTCACCACTCCTATTTAACACAGTATGGGAAGTCCTAGCCAGAGCAATCAGGCAAGAAAAAGAAATAAAAGGGATCCAAATTGGAAAGGAAAAAGTGAAACTGTCAGTCGCTATTTGCAAATGACATGATTTTATATGTAGAAAACCCTAAAGAATGTACCAAAAAACTTTTAGAAATAATAAATGAATTTAAAGTTCAAAGAAATAATAAATAAATACTTTAAAGTAAAGCTGCAGGATAAAAAATAAACATACAAAAATCAGTTGCGTTTCTATACACTAACAATGAAGTAGCAGAAAGAGAAATCAAGAATACAATCCCATTTACAATTGCCACAAAAAGAATAAAATAAAACCAAAGAAGTGAAAGATCTGTACACTGAAAACTATAAAACATTGCTGAAAGAAATTGAAGAAGACACAAAGAAATGGAAAGATATTCTGTGCTCTCGGATTGGAAGAATTAACATAGTTAAGATGTCCTACTTCCTAAAGCAATCTATAGATTCAGTGCAATCCCTATCAAAGTCCCACAATATTTTTCAAAGAAATAGAACAAAGAATCCTAAAATTTACATGGAACAACAAAAGACCCCGAATAGCCAAAGGAATCCACAGATAAAAGAACAAAGCTAGGGGTATCACACTCCCTGATTTCAAAATACACTACAAAGCTATAGTAACCAAAACAGCATGGTACTGGCATAAAAACAGACACAGATCAATGGAACAGAATTGAGAGCCCAGAAACAAACCCACTTTTCGACAAGGGAGCCAAGAACATACAATGGAGAAAGGAAAGTCTCTTCAATAAATGGTGTTGGAAAACTGGACAGCCACAGGCAAAAAGATGAAAGTAGACCATTATCTTACACCATACACAAAAATTAACTCAAAATGGATTAAAGACTTGAATGTAAGACAGGAAACCATGAAACTTCTGGAAGAAAACATAGGCAGTATGCTCTTCGACATCAGTCTTAGCAACATATTTTCTTTTTTTTTTTTTTTTTTGTGAGGAAGATCAGCCCTGAGCGAAGATCCATGCCAATCCTCCTCTTTTTGCTGAGGAAGACCGGCCCTAAGCTAACATCTATTGCCAATCCTCCTCTTTTTTTTTCCCCCTTTTTTCTCCCCAAAGCCCCAGTAGATAGTTGTATGTCATAGCTGCACATCCTTCTAGTTGCTGTATGTGAGACGCCACCTCAGCACGGCCAGGCAAGCGGTGGGTTGGTGCTCACCCAGATCCGAACCCGGGCAGCCAGTATTAACCTCTAAGCCATGGGGCCGGTGCCCTATATTTTCAAGTACCATGTCTGACCGGGCAAGGGAAACAATAGAAAAAAGAAACAAATGGGACTACATCAAACTAAAAAGCTTCTGCACAGCAAAGGAAACCATCAAAAAAACAAAAAGACAACCTTACAATTGGGAGAAGATATTTGCAAACCATACATCTGATAAGGGGTTAATATCCAAAATACATAAAGAACTCATACATCTCAACAACACAAAAACTAACAATCTCATTAAAAAATGAGCAAAACATTTGAATAGACATTTCTTCAAAGAAGATATACAGATGGCCAACAGGCACATGCAAAGATGTTCAACATCATTAACTATCAGGGAAACGAAAATCAAAACTACAATGAGACATCACCTCACTCCCGTCAGAATGGCTATAATTAACAAGACAGGAAACTACAAGTGTTGGAGAGGATGTGGAGAGAAGGGAACTCTCATACACTGCTGGTGGGAGTGCAGACTGGTGCAGCCACTATGCAAAACAGTATGGAGATTCCTCAAAAAATTAGGAACAGAACTACCAGATGATCCAGCTATTCCACTGCTGGGTATTTATCCAAAGAACATGAAAACACCAATGCGTAAAGATACATGCACCCCTGTGTTCACTGCAACATTATTCACAACAGCCAGGACTTGGAAGCAACCTAAGTGCCCATCAAGGGACAAATGGATGTGGTATATATATACACAATGGAAAACTATCCAGCCATAGAAACGATGAAATCCAGCCATTTGTGACAACATGGATGGACACTGAGGGTATTATGCTAAGCGAAATAAGTCAGAGGGAGAAGGTCAAATACCATATGATCTCACTCATAAACAGAAGATAAAAACAACAACAAACAATTACATAGAGACAGAGATTGGATTGGTGGTTACCAGAGGGGAAGGGGGGAGGGAGGAGAGCGAAAGGGATGATTAGGCACATGTGTGTGGTGACGGATTATAATTAGTCTTTGGGTGGTGAACACGATGTAATCTATGCAGAAATAGAAGTATAATAATGCACACCTGAAATTTATATAATGTTATAAACCAACGTTACTACAATAAAAACAGAAAAAAAAAGAAAAGAAATTTGGAGCAAATATGACCTAATGTTTCATTTGTTAAATCTGAAAAAAAAAGAAAGAAAAACAAGTGCTGAAGGGTATAAAACTCAATCTTCCACCAAAATGAAATGTTTAAAGTAAATGTGTTTACTTTATGCTAAACCTTACTTTCAATCTTTATGAAAATGCTAATGTAACCTTATAACCAGAAAGGAAAAGGTAAATGCAACCAGGAACAATGAAAATCTAGAAGGACCCTCTCCAAATGCTATCTCCTGGGAGTGAGACTGAGAGGTGAGTCAGAGAGAGGGCAAGGAGGAATCTTCAACTTTTTACGTCTGTGCTGTTCAAGGTTTTCAAATAAATGCATATTATTTTGTAACAATTTGTTAAACTACATTCCAATACCATGACTATATTAGACATTTTTTTAATTATATGAAAATAAACATTTACAGAAAAGTTCCCTTTATTAATAAAGTATATATTTACTACTATTTCTGAAGTTGCTGAGTAAACAAATATACTGAAACATGGGCACATGCAAAGCACTATATATACACTGTTCCCTAAAACCAAAAAGCGTCCCTTTCTTCATGGAACTGATTATCATACAGGATACTTATTAAAAGTCCTGTCTTAATAATCACTGACAAATGAAAACAAGAGATATCTGCACTCCCACGTTCACTGCAGCTTTATTCACAGTAGCCAAGATACGGAAACAACTTAAGCATCCATCAACAGATGAATGGATAAAGAAGATGTGTTGTATATATACACTGGAATGTTATTCACAGCCATGAGAAAGAAGGAAATCCTGCCATTTGAGGCAACATGGATGGACCTCGAGGGATTATGCTAAGTGAAATAAGCCAGACAAAGAAAGACAAATACTATATGATCTCACTTATATGTGGAATCTAAAAAAAAAAAAACCAAATTCATAAAAAGATCAGATTTACGGTAGCTAGAGGCAGGGGGCAGGAGTAATGGGGAGATGTTGGTTAAAGAGTATAAACTTCCAGTTTAAGTTTATGTTCTGGGAATCTAATGTACAGCATGGTGATTATAGTTACTAATATTGTAGTATATACTTGAAAGTTGCTAAGAGAATAGATCTTAAATGTTCTCACCACAAAAAAGAAATGGTAGTTACGTGATGCGATGGAGATGTTAGCTAATGCTACAGTGGCAATAATTCTGCAATATACAAGTGTATCAAATCAACATGTTGTAGACCTTAAACTTACACAATGTTACATGTCAATTATACCAGAATAAAGCTGGAAAAAATAATAACAGTCATTGACTCCACTTCAAACATATACAGGGATTTGTATTCATTTACAGATAGAGCCATACCAGAATAAAGTTCCACGATATACTTAAACTCTACTTGGACACCTTTCAAGTGACATTTCAGTCTCTCCTCTTTCATCCAAGGGAGTTATAGATGGGTAAGTTACACATCACAGTTTAGAAACTATGAAAGTAGGATTCTTCAAGTCTAAAATCCAAATTGTGTAAGTTTTAGTAAAAATAGGAATATGAAAAATGAATTCACTAAAAACAAAGCTGGTTTGGAAAGTCTAAGTTTTAAAAATTCATTTGCAATGAGTCTAAGTTTTAAAAATTCATTTGCAATAAATCTAAGAAAATTGCTGTTTATGAAACCAAAACAGAACAGAATTGTTTCATTATTTTATTTTTTAATCCCAGGGTTAAAAGATAGACCATTTTTTTGTGGGTGTGAGGAAGATTGGCCCTGAGCTAACATCTGCCAATCCTCCTCTTTTTGCTGAGGAAGACTGGCTCTGGGCTAACATCCACGCCCATCTTCCTCCACTTTATATGGGATGCCGTCACAGCATGGCTTGACAAGCGGTGCATCCGTGCGCGCCCGGGATCCAAACCGGCGAACTCCGGGCCGCCACAGCGGAGCACACGCACTTAACCGCTTGCACCACCGGGCCAGCCGCCCCCCCCTTTTTTTTGTGAGGAAGATCGGCCCTGAGCTAACATCTGCCAATCCTCCTCTTTTTTTTGCTGAGGAAGACTGGCCCTGGGCTAACATCCATGCCCATCTTCCTCAACTTTACATGGGACGCCACCACAGCATGGCTTGCCAAGCAGTGCGTCGGTGCGCGACCGGGATCCGAACGGGCGAACCCCGGGCTGCCGCAGCGGGGCGCGTGCACTTAACTGCTTGCGCCACCAGGCCAGCCCAAGATAGACCATTTTAAATAGAGTCCCTAAAGATCATGCCACAATTTTCAAGCAAATTAAGGGTTCTCCCACTGTGAGTTCAACATAGAGAAATAGTAAGTCTCATCAGAAAAATTGGCCGTCGATATAAAATCCCAACCAATCATAATGGGGACATTTCTTAATAAAAGATGTGTCCAGACTACTTCTGGGCAAATTCGTATTCAAAGCAATACGAGGGCAACTAGAATTTCTCATCTTCAGAATGCTGCTCAGAAACCTAACAGACTTTCCACTTAGAAAAGTTCATGCAGAAAATAACCTTTAACTGGTCACTTCTGGGTATCAAACACAGTTGAGAGCTTCACGGAGGCTTAACAGCGCATTAGTGCTTGTATTTTCTGAATCAAAAAAAACAAATCTCAAGTCTGATCTTCCATGATTTGGTTTTAAAATACTTACTTATTAAAATAGAGTTTGCAAGCCAGCCCTGATGGCCTAGTGGTTAAGTTTGGCACGCTCCACCTCGGCAGCCCAGGTTCAGTTCCCAAGCACAGAACCACACCACTTGTCTGTCAGTACCATGCTGTAGTGGCGGCTCACATAGAAGAACTCGAAGGAGTTACAACTAGAATATACAACTATGTACTGGGGCTTTGGGGAGAAAAAAAAGAGAGGAAGATTGGCAACAGATGTTAGCTCAGGGCGACTCTTTCCCAGCAAAAACAATAAAATAAAACAGAGTCTGAGACTACATTTTAAAACTGGAAAAAACAGTTCCAGTTCAAAATTCGCTTCAAAATTTGCTTCAAAAAGAACATTGTGGGAGTATTTCTCTACTGGCTAGATGGATGCTGCCCAATTCATGAATCATTTAATAAAGCCAATTAGATCTTCAAATTAAAAAGAAAAAAGAACATTGTCTTATCTCCAGAATTTCTGACAGTTTATTTAATAAAAGCCATTTCTAAGAAATAGACTAATTCGGAAGTGAAGGCTACATATCTATTAGAAACATGAACAGAATCACCACGAAATAAGAAATTTAAGAACCATGTCTTTTTTGTCTTTTCAATGATTTTTTTGATGTCATATCAAAATAACCTTGAGAGCTTTTTCAAACTACACACACTCTCATCTGACTCCTGAGAGATTTTAAGATACCTAAGAATAGGGTCCAGGAATGGAAGAAGTAGTCAATGTTGCTTGAAAAGCTCCCCATCAACCCCAGTGAGAACCACTACCCTGCAAAATTCCTCACATTTTACACCCCTCATCTCAGCACTTCAGTAATTATGATTTCCCCAGTTATCTCCCTCATAGGAGCCATTTCACTCAATCTAATTCTACAGATTTCTCAGGTTCTCACTACAGTTCACAGAGATTCCCTGTAATCCTAATAATTCTAGGAATCTGTTTTATCCATTCAATACATTTCCCAAGTCAGGTCCACTCTCTCCAAATACCAATCCCTAAGCAACGGATGCCGCTCCTAAGTAGAAAGGAGAAATGAGCCATCTTTCACTTCAAGCCACTCCAGTGTTTTCCAAGAGCTCCAAGGTCTAGAGCAGTGGTTCTCAAATTTCAGCAGGCATTAGAATCACCTGGAGGCTTATTAAAATGCAGATTACCGGGCCTGACCCCCAGAGATTCTGATTCACCAGGTATTTCTAACAAGTCCCCAGATGATGTTATGCTGCAGGTCTGGGGACCACACTGGTATAGGGGAATCTATGGGGCCAACAGATGACTAGGAGAAATGGGTCAGAAAATCAGTGACGGGGGCAGCAGACACAGACTGTTACAAGTGGAACAAGGAGCAGGTTGGTGCCTCAGAAATAATACCACCATCCTCTAGCCAGTGCTCATTCATTCATTTGGTCAATGGGTAATTACCCAGCATCTGCCACGTGTGCTCAGGAAGGGAACAAGAGGTTCAGGGCTCTTATCTTCCTGGAATTGACACTCTAGTGGGAAAAACTGTGCATATATAAATTACACAAATGCAGCTGTGTCCACTGCTATAAGGGAAAATACAAAGAGATATGAGGGGGCAGGGATGTCCTAACACAGGAGGTGACATTTAAGCTGAGACCTGAAAGATGAGGACTCAGCATGTGAAAAGCCAGCAGAGAGCATCCCAGGCACAGGGAACAGCAAGGAGAAATGTCCTGAGGCAGAAAAGAGCTTGGAAATTCTAGAAAACGTCAGATCATAAGTGTGGTTGAAGCACAGTGAGTGAGGGAATGAGCATTATGAGACATGACAAAAGATGTAGGCAGGGGACAAATCACCCAAGATCTTGAAGGTCATGTTAAGAATTCTGATCTTTATCACCAAACAGGTACATTAACCTCCAGGGTACGTTCCTGAGAGGTAAACATGGAAAAAGCGATAAGGAAATTCAGCTCTGTAAGCCATGCTGGAAAGGAAGCAATTGTCATCCCTGCCGGGAATCTGTGTTTAGTGTCCTCAGAATGCATATTTTCAGCTTCTGTAACCTCAATAAATCCTCACGTACGTCTGCTTACAGGGCAGGTGCAATTTTCTTAAGATTATGATGCTAGAATAACTTTGTTTTAGGATTCCCAAACAATGATCTCCTACTATACTCCCCTTTTTACTATTAGCAGGAACTTTGTGGCCTATTTTTCCTCGTCTCTCCAATAAAGAGGGAAGTTTTATTAACCTCTTGCACTCTACTCATGATGTGGAAAAGGAGGCTCCTTCCCAACCTTTGCAGGAAAAGTCCTAACTTGCAATCAAAAGACCTGGCTTCAAACTGATAGATGAACAAAACACTGTCCTGGTTTTCAGGAGTTTACAATCTATAAGGAATTATAATAAAATAAGCTAACAACTAATTTACTATACAAAACGTGCTAACTTCTTTAAACACTAAATATTTTCCTAAAACTAAAAGCACTCGCCAATTCTTAACTTCCACCTAGTACTTTGCATGAAGTACTATCAATCCTTTAAAAACAAACGGAAAGCTGTTGAAAAGTTTCAGCAGTGAAGAGAGAGGAGGAGATGTGATTTTATGATATTGAAATTCACTCTGTGTGGAGAATAGTTAACAGAGCATCAAACTGGCCGTGGGAAGACCAGTTAGGAGATCCATCCAGTGGTCCACATGAGAGAGAGTGGTGGTCTGGATTATGGGGGTAGCAACACAGCTGCAGAGAGAGGTAGACAGATCTCAGGGATACCTATGAATTAGAATCACAGGACAGGTTAACTAGCTGGATGTAAACAGTGAAGTGCAAGGAGTTAAGGGAAGAGAAAGTATCAAAAATGACACCTAACCCTTCGTTTTCATTAATTCATCTTCCCTTACCTTCCCCTCCCAAGGTCAGTATGTCAGAGTCTGAGGAAAGGAGGCAGCAAGGGGAAAGGAAGTGCAGAGCACAAGGAAGCAGAGTAGTAGTGGCAAGGGAGATGGAGGATGACACGGAGGAGGTGGCCAGAGCAGAGGAAGTCTGTTACACTGAATAAACAAACTGATTGAACGGATCAGTAAATATATTAAGAATAATGGAAACCAGATTTCTCTCTGTCTGAGAAGGGATTTACAAACATGGAAAGCAGGAAGGCTAGAAAGAATCCTAAGGTATTGGATTAAAACTGGAAGTATCAATTTGAATGCAGGAGTTTTGTTCCAAATACGTACCACGACATATGTAAGAACAATTATAAATGTAGATGTACGTATGGGTACATATTTTTTTTTCTAGCTCTGAATATTAAGAAGGCTTAGAAACAATGATACCCCATAGCAATAAGCACAAAGAGCACCCAGATCTTGTTTTCTAAATATCAAAAGTTCCTCAGGGAAATAACTGATTCCAGGGCTGGCAGAGAGAAAGTATGAAATTAGCCCAGAACATTGTGGGGTGTCAGAAAGTAAGACATGCTCAATGATAGAAACAGGTCAACAGAACACAGAAGCCAGCTTAAAGGGATCACACTGGCTATATCTAGGACGACTTGAGCATCCAAACAATAAATAGTAGTAGTAGTACTAGTATCACATTACAATCCACTGAATAAAATAGATATCCATGACCATAATGATATAAATAAATACATATGTGTGGGAGAAAGGAAAGAACTTTCTTATAATAGAATTCCAAGCAATACCAAAGGTCTGTCTTTGCACAGCTCATGAGCTGTACAGTAAGAATGGTATTTACATTTCTAAAGGGTTGTAAAAGACAAACAAAAAGAATATACAATAGAGACTGTATGTGGCCTACAAAGCCAAAAATATTTATTATCTGGCCCTTTATAGGAAATATTTGCCAACCTCTGATATAAAAGGAACGCTACCAAGAGATGATCATCATATGGCAATCATCACAGAAGCGTCTGGTACAGGTAGGAGTCCTCAATGGTGCCAAGGAGGTTTCATGAGGAAGCACCAGATAGACCCAGGTTGAGACTCACTCTACAAAATAAAAACTCTGTAGTCTTTAAAATTGTAAATGACATGAAATACACAGAAAGACTGAGGAACTGTTTCATACTGGAGGAGACTAAAGACATATGAAAACAATATATAAGACATGATACTGAACAAGATCCTGACAAAAAGAAAAAAAAGAGACACTTTGGGGACAACCGGCAAAATTTCAGTGAAAAATTAATCATTTAGATAAATGCTAAGAACAAAATATAAGAGACCCAAGATGAAAGAGTGAAGCTTAATGTGTCAGATGAAGAAAGGGCTAGAAGGTACAAGACTTTGACGGGAACAACTGGAAAAAACTTTGTCAAGGAAAGAAACCATACAGAGTATAAAGATGAAAATGATAACATAAACCCAATTAAAGCAAGACGGATTTTTTTAAAGGCCCAGGATTAAAACAGACACCTTCAGATATGATGCAAAGATGCCTCAAGAAAGTTCATGGGTATACTTTGTAACATTTTCTGATGGTTTCTCTGTAATGACTAATACTATAATGAGGGTTTTATTGTGATTTTGAAATCATGTGGTTCCTGAAGCAGATGTGTGTGTGTGTGTGTGTGTGTGTGTGTGTGTGTGATGGATCCTTTGCTTAATGATATTCAGTGAGCAGGACTGTTAGCCCTGATCTTCAAAATTACATAGGTAAATATTAGAATTGAAAAATATCCAAAAATATCCACAGGATTTAGCAACAGGAAGGTCATTAGAGATCTTAGCAAGATCAGCTTCAGTGGCATTTTTAGGACAGATACCAGATGGGTTGAAGAGGAAAACAGGCCAGAAAGGAACAATAGCTGGTGGCAATAACTCTTCAAAGAAGTAATGCTGTGAAAGGGGATGTGCAGCCTAGAGACCTTTTAATACGTTTGTATGTATGTGTGTTTTTTTTTAATAGGGCAGAGTAAAGAATACCTGAATGCTGATTAGAAGGATCTAGTAGACAAGGAGAGGTTAAAGATTTAGGAAAGAGTAAAAATAACCATTTGAGTGAGGTCCCAAGAAGGGAACAGGAAAAAGATCTAGAGAAACATGGAGAGGCTTGTCTCTGACAGGAGAAGGGACAGTTCATGAATTATAACAAGAGGAAAAGAACTGAGAGAGGATAGGTGTGGATGTAAATACAACTGCAGATATGGCAGACTTAAGTTGGGATAATTCCCATTGGATGTCTTCACTTTTCTCTGGGAAGTAGGGGGGAAAGTCATTTACTGAGGATGCAGAGGAAAATGTGGGATTGCAGGTTTAAGGAAAGAAGACAAGTTATGAAACCGCCACAGTGGGAAATGCAAGAATGAGCAGACAAGAGAAACACAGTGAGGCCGCCACATAACGTTGAGAGTACGATGACATTGGTGATCAAAAAGAGTATTTAAATAAATCATATGAGAAAGGGTTGTATTTGTTCAACAGACTATTAAATTGATACAATCATGTTAACACATCTTCACACATAATTATCCTTTACACTAAGTCATTATAACCATGTGAGCAAAGCAGCAGACAATTGATCAAAATACAAAACCTGCAAAACCACAGATGGCTGAACATTAAGATGAATTCATTTGAACCACATGATAAACCCATTTAACATAAAATCTGAAAGAGGGAGCTAACAGGAAAAGTCAGGGAACACTAAAAGTAAAACAACCCAAATCCTGTATCCTATTCACTGCCAGTTTTCCACTATTATCTCCAAATCGTTTTTGAAACCATAATGTCATGGTCCCACAAGGTCCTACTGGAATTTCCTGAAAGTCCCAAGGTTTTCCAGCCGCAGTTTTAAAAATTCTGCTTTAGGAGAAAATCAAGTTGTTGTTCTCACCAACTATTACTTTGAGATTTCTGTTTCCTACCTATCCAATTAAATTGACTCTATTTCTAACACAGTTCTTCAAACTTGGTATTTAAATACACCCAGATATATCCCCCAAAAGATGCTCCATCTTACCGATATTGCTGTTATCCTAAGAGAATCAACAGTGGAATGTTTGAATAGGTACCATAAAACAGGTCCAATTTCTCCTGTAATAAAGCCCTGGGCCTGAGCAGAAAAGGTAGTGCAGACGTTTTCAATAATCTTTGCTGCCATGTGATTCACAACACGTTCTTCCTAGAGAATGAGAGAGAGCAGAGAACAAGAAGATTAAAGGGTGTTATTTAGTATGAGAAATATATACATGTAATTTATTCATAACAATTGCAAGTAAAGGCTTGATACCAAGAGTGTATCATCTGACCGTGGATGTGTTAGGCATTTTAGGAGGTTTGATCATTCTTTCAGGCTATTATGAAACTATTACAAATAATCATGTGGTATAACAGTTTTAATATGTTTTAATAAAAATAAAAAGGCTGAAATAATATGGAAAATACACAGTATAAGCATAACATAAAAACTGGAAGATAATTTTAAAATCATAAGGAGCAGGCACAACAATCCTCAGAAATCACTCAGAGATGGGAATAACTAGTGTAAGAATCAGCCAAAAACCACCTAAATATAGAGCATCAAAGAAAGTCCCAAGAAAGGTATTGCCTCAGTGGTGGGATCAAATTAACCCTAAAGGCTATTCTGGATTATCCTAACAATGCTTAAGAGCTATCCTCAAAAAGGATCAAACTATTTCCAGCTAACTTAAATGAGTCCAAGAAAAAGCATCAAAGTTCTTAAAAGAATACAAAAACTCCAGCACCCAACAATATAAAAATCACAATGTCTGACATCCAATTAAATATTATCATACATGCAAAGAAGCAGGAAAATATGACTCATAAGAAGAAGAATATTCAATCAATAGAAATGACACAGATGATAGAATTAGAAGAAACATATGTTAAAATGGCTATTAAAAATATAGTCCATATATTCAAGAAGAAGAGGAAAGCATAAGCATAAGGTGAAAAACAGAAGATATAAAATTGACCCAAATGAAAATGCTAGAGATTACAATGTCTTATATGAAAAACACATTAAATTGGATTAACAGATTAGACTCAGCAGATTAAATGATTAGTGAACTTGAAGACTTAGCAATTAGCAATAAAAACTATCCAAAATAAACACAGAAAGAAATAAGGTTGAAAAAAAAAATGGAACAGAGCATCAGTGAACTCTGGGACAACTTCAAATGACCCAATGTATATGCAATGAGAATCCCAAAAGGGGGTATGGAGAGAAGGAGGGGGCAAAAAAAATACTTGTTTGAAGAAATACTGGCTGAAAAATCTTCAAATTCATGAAAACTAATAACTCTAGATCTAAGAAATTCAATGAATACAAGCAGAAAAAACAACAATCACACCAAGGCACATCATAATCAAATTGCTAAAAACCAGTAATAAAGAGAAACCTTTAAAAGCAGCTAGAGTAAAAAAGACACATTATGTAAACAGAAACAAAGATAAGGAAGACAGGAGGCTTCTCATCAGAAACAATGCACACCAGAAGACAGTGGAGCAGAATCTTTAAAGTACTAAAAGAAAAAGAAAAAAAGATAACTGACGACCTACAAATCTATACCCAACAATAACACCTTTCAAAAACAAAGGAAAATGTAAGGGAAATAGAGAGAGGTTTATAAAAGGGTAAAAATTTTCAACTATAAAATGAATAAGGTCTGAGGATCTAATGTAAAACATTGTGACTATAGTTGATAACACTGTATTGTATAATTGAAATTTGCTAAAAGAATAGAATTTAAGTGTTCTCACCCAAAAAAGGGGAGGACACACATGTGAGGTGATTGATGCGTTAATTAACTCAATGGGGGAATCTTTTCACAATGTGACCATATATCAAATCATCAGTTTGTACACTTTAAATACCTTACAATTTTGTCAATTATACCTCAATAAAGCTGAAAAACAAAACAAAAAAACATACACAGAATTAAAATGTACAACAACAAGAGAAAAGCTAGAAAGGGACTATAAGATGCATTCGGGTGTACGGTTATACAGAATTCTTATATAGTATATATAAATTTGTATATCATTATATACTGTTAAGTTCTGGTGTAAGATTCTTATATAAATTTCCTATATATTAATCTATATATCATTACTTGAAGGTCAACTGTGATAAGCTGGAGATATATACAGTTGCCCCTCAGTATCCATGGGAGATTGGTTCCAGGACCCCTTGCAGATCCCAAAATCTATGTATGCTCAAGTCTCTTATATAAAATGGCATATAACCTACACACATTTAAATCACCTCTAGATTACTTATAATACCTAATACAACGTAAATGTTATGTAAATAATTGTTATACTATATTGTTTAGGGAATAATAACAAGAAAAATGTCTGTACATGTTCAGTACAGATGCAACCATAATAGGCCTTTCGATCATGGCTGGTTGAATATGTGGATGTGGAACCCACAGCTACGAAGGGCCAACAGTATTGTAAAAAAAAAACAATATAATATGCCAATAAAAGAGAGAAAATGGAATCATTAAAAAGTCTATTAATCCAAAAGAAGGCAGGAAAAGAGAATAGGAAAGAAAAAACAGATGGACAAATAGAACACACATTGCAAGACGGCAGATTTAAAATCAACTATTTCAACAATCACACTAAATACAATAGACACATTAATTAAAAGGCAGAGAGTCTCAAGTTAGATTTTTTTAAACAGCAAGACCTACATATAGGCTGCCTCCTAGAAACCCTCATAAATTCACAGATAGGTTAAAAGTAAAAGAATGAACAAAGATATACCATGCTAACATGAATCAAAAGAAAACTACAGTGGCTATATTACTTCAGAAAAGTAGATTTCAGAGCAAAGAATACCTCCAGGGATAATGGTCATTTCACAATGACAAAAGAGTCATTCAACAAGACGATATAACAATCCTAAATATTTATGCCCTAATAACAAAACTTCAAAATACCTGAAGCAAAAATTGATAAAATTGACAGAATAAATAGACAAACCTACAATTTTAGTTGTGGAATTCAACACCCTTTCTCAATAACTGACAGAACAAGTGGCCAGAAAGTCAGTAGGATAACACTATCGACCAACCCGACATTTTAACACTCCACTCAACAATAGTAGAATATATATTCTTTTCAAGACCACATGAAATGTTACCATGTTAGACATGGTATATTCAGGACCATAAAACACATCTCAGTAAACTCTATACTCACAAATTAATTTTAGATGAATCACAGACTTAAATGCAAAAGCTAGAACCCAAAAGCTTCTAGAAGAGATCATAAGAATATCTTTGCTATTATGAGTTAGGCAAAGCTTTCTTAGGGAATAAAAGGCACTAAGCCTAGGGGCTGGCCTGGTGGCACAAGCGGTTAAGTGCATGCGCTCCGCTGTGGCGGCCCAGGGTTCGCTGGTTCGGATTCCGGGTGCACATCAATGCACCGCTTGTCAAGCCATGCTGTGGCAGCATCCCATATAAAGTAGAGGAAGATGGGCATGGATGTTAGCCCAGGGCCAGTCTTCCTCAGCAAAAAAAGAGGAAGATTGGCAGATGTTAGCTCAGGGCCAATCTTACTCACACAAAAAAAAAAAAAAAAAAAAGGCACTAAGCCTAAAATTAAAAAATTGTTAAATTACACATGCCAGAGAGAACAGTTTGGTGGTTACCAGGGAGAAGGGGGTTGGAGGTGGGCACAAGGGGTAAAGGGACGCACTTATACAGTGACTGACAAACAATAACGTACAACTAAAATTTCACAATGTTATATACTATTATGACACCAATAAAAAAAGAAAAATTTTAAAAATTGTTAAACTTTATCAAACATAAATATTTGCTCATAACGACACCATTAAGCCTCACAGTGTCTTAAACTGGAAGAAAATATTATCCACACTAAATATCAGAGCATTTATATAAGTTATATGTCAAATAAAATATAGAAATATACATTAAAGAATTATATGTACAATATAATCCTGTATTCGTTTAACAAGAAAATATATATATGTAAATACATAATTAAAGAAAGGGCATACAAAGTTATAACATTGTGTTAATAGTGATTACAACAGATGTAGGTTGTGGGGGGGGTCCACTAATTCTACTTTAGACATTTTTACAGTTTTACAGTTTTACAGTATGCATGTATTACTTTTCAACCCAAATTTATGTATTTTTCATGAAAAAATGTAAAAAAACAATGAGAAGACATTGGGCTATATCTACTTTCACTCTACTAGCTATACATCTTGGGGCATTTTCATTTCTGTGCCTTAGCTTCATCATCTATAAAATGGAGATAATAAAACCCAAAGCAGTTTGGAAATTAAATGAGATAACATACAGGAACACTTAATCTAGGTCATAAAAAGTAGTAAACTCTCAATATGTTAGCTTTTCTTCCTATTATTATTAATATCATATAGTATGAATTGTAAGTTGCTAGAAAAGAAATTTTAAAGATACTTGAATTTCTTCAGACTTCGGCACATTTCATTTCTCTGAATGAGTATTAGAGAGAATGCTTCCCCCACATCCCTGATGTTTCCTTCCATGTAGCTAGAATAAATTACTGTAACACTTTTAGCCTCTCACTGTTCCTGTATTCACTCTACCCAAAGGGAAATAAAATGCTTCACCCAGTTGGCAAATTTGAAAAGAATAAACTGGGCACGTCTAAGTGCTCACCTCAACTCCTCCCCCTTTACCTTGAAGCCAGGCCCACCCACAAAGAGTTGTCTTCTCTTATCCCCCCATCATAAGTCTTACCTGCATAGGGACTCCACTTGGAGAGTGCTGCTATACCAGGAGGATGCTAAGATTCCCTAACGTGGAAGCTCAATATAAGGAAGTCTATTTGTTCACAGATATAAGCTATGTTCTCCACCCTAGCTCTCATTACATACACATATGGTATTTTTGTCCCACGTGCCTTGCTCTTTGTCTTATTTCTCATTAGGTTCTGAAACCTTTCCCCTGAATGTAGGGGGGAAGGTGCTATTTATGGGGGCCCTCTCAAATACCTTAACATGTGCTTTACATCACAACTGTCAATCAATTTCTAGAGGACTCATTCCTAGTACTAGAAAACCACAACCATTTTAGCACCTAGCTTGGACAGGGACCATGTGTCATCCCAGTGTTCTATAAACTCAGTGAGGCTGTCAGTTCAGCACCTGAAATGAGCTATCCTAGTCCCTCTGGGATACCCTGTGGGATATCATACAAGCAATAAAACTGGCCCTATTTTCTGCTTAATTAACTCTTTGGAAGAGATAAGTGGACTGAACTAATATCTGTCATTTAAATCAAAGACCTATTTCATCATATCATGAGGATAAAAGCTATGATGATTAGAAAATAATCCTATGAAAACAAGCCTATGATGATTAGGCTTATGAATAAAGAGCTATACTATGTTTTAATGGTGTTAAGTTGATCTAAAGCATTGTAGGCAGTCAACAAAAAAGAAAGTTTTGCTGCCAATATAATTTTAATCTACGTGCCTACTTTTCCAAAAAAGAGTACCAAAATTAACATCTAAAATATTGACATTAATTATTTTCACATTTACAGATTTAGTAAAACTATGATTTTTCTTCTAATGGTTTCAAGGTACCTGGAGTTTATTTTGCATAGTTTATTGTTTTATTAACTCTTCCAGTCAAGAAAATGGGATTTCCATTTCTTACAATATAGTGGGCTAGATATCTGGACAAGCCTATCCCTCTAAAAGCAACTAAAAATGCTAGATGTAAAATAAGAAAATACACAAACCCTCTTAAAAGCATCGATGAACTAGCACCAAATTCTTAGGCCAGTGACCATGTAGGCAAGAACCCCGGCAGGTGCCCAGAGCACTTAAGCTGTTTGTCCCAAGAGCCTTTGTGCAACAAGGTGAACAAGAGAAATGAGAAGCAAGGCTGAGGGCCCACGCAAGTAGGGAGTCAAATGAAGACTCCCCTCCCCCGCCCCAATTATAGCTAGAGCTCCCTGTGGCTACAACCAAGTATAATAAATGTGAACAAGAAATAACTCTCCCATTTCCCTTACTTCCCACTGATCTGAGTTGGAGGCTGAAGGTGTATATTGGGGAGAGCAAACTGCAGAAGGGGAAGCCACAAAAAGCTAAAAGAAAAGGAGCCACAGTTGCTCTGACAGCTGACTTCTTAACAGCAACAAGTGCAGCCAGAAGACAGTGAAACAATATCTTTCACTGCTAAAAGTGTCATCAACCTACAATTGCATTCACAGAAAAAATATATTTCAAAAACAAGAGCAATAGGGGGCTGGCCCCATGGCCTAGTGGTTAAGTTCAGCACACTCCGCTTTGGCGGCCCGGGTTTGTGGGTTTGGATCCCAGGTACAGACCTACACCACTCCTCAGCCATTGTGTGCTGGTGACCCACATACAAAGTAGAGGAAGAGTGGCACAGATGTTAGCTCATGGTGAATCTTCCTCAAGCAAAAAGAGGAAGATTGGCAACAGATGTTAGCTCAGGGCGAATCTTCCTCAGCAAAAAAAAAAAAAAAAAAAAAAAACCACAAGATCAATAGAATAATCACTAAAAGAATAAAAGAAATTATAGGGTGCCAGCCCGGTGGCATAGCAGTTAAGTGCACACGCTCCGCTTCAGTGGCCCGGGATTCACAGGTTCGGATCCCAGGCACCCACTGACACACCACTTGTCAAGCCATGCTGTGGCGGTGTCCCATATAAAGTAGAGGAAGATGGGCACAGATGTTAGTCCAGACCAATCTTCCTCAGCAAAAAGAGGAGGATTAGCAACAGATGTTAGCTAAGGGCTGATCTTCCTCACCAAAAAAAAAAAAAAAAGAAAGAAAGAAATTATAAAAAAAAAATCAAACCAAAAAGAAGGTAAAGAAAAAAATAAACACAAAACAGATGGAACAAATAGCACAAAATAAAAGGGCAGCTATAAATCCAACTATACCAACACTTACAATAAATTCAAATGGACTAAATACTATAGTTAAGATAAAATGACTATAAAACAGAAGTTTTTAAAAATATAACTATATGAAGAGACAGATCAAAAATATAGTTATTCAGTTAGAAAGGCTGAAAATAAGATAATGGAAAAAGATACAGAGCACAGTACAATGTAGTTATACTACATTAATATCAGGCAGAATAGGCTTTGGGCAAAAAACATTACTGGGGATTTCTTAAGGTCACAACATAATGATAAAAATTCCAATAAACCAAGGGAAAAACAATCTAAATTTTCTATATACCTAATAGCTAATACTCAAAATACATAAAAGCAAAATACAACAAAATTGTAATCCTACCAAAGAAGGCAATTGAACCATATATATCAGTAGCTGATGAAACAGACAAAAACCAATCAGCGTAATAGAAGATTTATATCTATCTACCTATCCGTCTATCTATCAGATTAAAAGCTTGACCTAATAAGCAGTAAAAAACAAATTATCCAACACTGGCAGAATTCACTTTTTTTCCCCTAAGTACATACATGCTGAGTCATGAGAAAAGTCTTAACAAATTCCAAAGGACAAAAATCATACAAACACCATTCTCTCTAACCATAATACCATTAAGCTAAAAATAATAATAAAAAGAAAAATAGAAAAACCATAAGGACAGGTATTAAATGAGAAAGAAACAGAAGAGCTATAGAATTTGTTAAGAGTACAAAGCGTATAATGGAATCAAACAGTCAAAGGAATATGAAAGTTTACACAGAGATCCAACCAATATAAACCCTTGAAAGGTATTACTGATACCTTTAACTGATATTTAATCAGTTCTTACACACCAAACCCAGCAAAGTCACACCTTGGAGCCTCCCCTGTGAAGTTCCCTGCCACAGGAGAAGAGGAAGTGCAAACCTCACCCTTGCAGTGCAAATGCCATGCTTTGTGCTTCTTACCCCATCACGTCTCTGGAATCCGGTCTACCCCACTCAGTGCTAACTCTGGATCGCTTCCTCATGCCATTTTCAAGGTTCACTTCAAGACACATTAGGTAACTCCATTCTTGGTAAGCCCTTTTGCATTCTACTAATAATAGCATTCAGAATATTATGAGTAGTAATATTAAAAAAAAACACTGCATCATTCCTATTGCACATATATGTTGTCCACTTTCACTGATAAAGGCAAGGAGAACTGTGAGTACCCACAAAGAACCTGATGTTGAGGCATACACATTTCTTTACTAGGAAGATTAAACCTAGATTGTGACAATAATAAAAACAGAATATAATTGTACATTTTAACTTTTATCAAAAACCAAGAATTTGAATTCATTTCTTTTCTTGTTTTAGGTAACTAGTATCTAAAACATTTCAAAGATAATACATATAATAGCTAATATCTCTAGTACTTCTTTTTAATTCAAACCCAGTCTTTTCTAATTAAATACCTAAGCAATTTACTATGTTTTCTAAAAAACAAAAAAAGCTCTAATTAAAATATGAAAATTAGGGCCAGCCCGGTGGCGTAGCAGTTAAGCATGCGTGCTCCGCTTGAGTGGCCCAGAGTTCACAGGTTCAGATCCCGGGCACAGACTGAGGTACCGCTTGTCAAGCCATGCTGTAGCGGCGTCCCATACTAAGTAGAGGAAGATGGGCATGGATGTTACCCCAGGGCCAATCTTCCTCAACAAAAAGAGGAGGATTGGCATCGGACATTAGCTCAGGGCTGATCTCCCTCACAAAAAAATATATATATATATGAAAATTAAATTTCCTCTTAAAAGAATTTTGTTACATCAAAATTATCTAATAAGCTATTGTTCAGAAATTAATAACAAAGCCAACAGTTTATTTCTTGAACCTCACATTTTAACTACAACATATGCAGGTGTCAGTTCAGCACCCACAATTATACAGGGACTATTACTCAGACTATAAAAAAAGATGTGGTTGATTAAATACAAATGTATAAATTAATCTTCTCTAAACATGTGGAAATTCTCTAAGAGCTATTTCCAGCTTTTATGGGCATTGTAGAATAGGCTGCTACCTATCCAGATAAAAATAAATACCTCAAAGAAAAGCCAACTTTCTCAGCCTCCCTATTCCATACACATATGGAACATACAAAATGTATATTCAATGCCAAATATTCCTGAGATCAATACAGCAATAATCCCAAGGGGAGAACTGCTCTTTGCTATTGTGTACAAACATGAAAGTCAAAGCAATGGAAGGGAAAGTTGTCAGACTTAGAGGGGGCCCAATTCAGAAGCACAAGGAAGATTATGGAGAACAGGTACCTTTCTTTATAGGAGACACCACCAGGTGGGGCTCTCAGGGCTTGGCCAATAACAAACTACTACAGAGCGGCACAGCTGAGGCTGAAATCCACATCCTCTGACTTCCAGCTCCGGGCCTCTGAAATGCCAGCCCCAACTCGGAAAGTATGATTCAGTATCATCATGGATACCTCTTCTTCTATACTGCCACACTCTTTTTTTAAACAGTTATAACAAATCTTCCTATTTTTTGTGTGTTCCACCACAAGTCTCTCACTCTAAATACTTCCCCTCTTTCCACACGAGTATTTACATCTGTAACAAGGACAAAAACGTCTGACTCACATCTCTATCACCATTGTTAGAGTTACAGAAATCATGTTCCTGAAGCAGGTGGACCCGTTTGGAAAATAATGTCATAATTTCTTAAGTAATTTTAAAAAGAGAAAATCTACTGAAAACTATTTTAACAAACTCATTACAGTCTCAGTGTAAGACTATAGCTTGCTCTCCCAAAATGGATCCCACCACATGGCACAGGATAAGGTAGGTCTGTGACCAAATAACTTTGCAAATGTTACGTACAATATCCCCCCAAGTACATTCATAATTAAAAGTTCTGAAAAGTACTAAGAACAAACAAACAAAACTGTTCAAGCTTGTTTAACCCAGTACACCCCAATGTATTTGACTAGAAAACCCTTTATTCATATAACACCTATAAATACGCCAGGGCAAAGCTAGTTTTCTATGCATAATGAACAAAAAAATATTCTATAATTAAAACTAAAATTGCCAGGGAGGGCCCGGTGGCGCAGCAGTTAAGTGTGCGCGCTCTGCTGCAGCAGCCCAGGGTTCACAGGTTCGGATCCCGGGCACACACCAATGTACCGCTTGTCAAGCTATGCTGTGGCGGCGTCCCATATAAAGTGGAGGAAGATGGGCACGGACGTTAGCCCAGGGCCAATCTTCCCCAGCAAAAAAAAAAAAAAAAAAAGGAGGATTAGCAATGGATGTTAGCTCAGGGCTGATCTTCCTCACACACACACACACACACACACACAAAATTACAAATAGATTAAAGTTCTAAATGGAAAAAGGAAAAATAATAAAACTTTCAGAAGAAAATGTAACAGACCATCTTAATGATGTTGGAGTAAAAAAGCATTTCTTAAGATATAAAAAGCACAAATCATAAAGGAATAGATTTATAAGTTTAGCCACATTAAAATTAAGAACTTCTGCTTATCAACAGGCACTGTAAAGAAAATGAAAAGCCCAACCACAAATTAGAAAGTATCTGAGACATGGATAAACAACAAAATATTAATACCCAGAATACATAAAAAATTCCTATGGATGGAGTGTCATGACATCTGCAATTTTTTCAAATAGTTCAGAAAATAAATGAATGAATAAATGAATAATAAATAACATACTTATGGATATATACATACACACATATATTACAAAAAAGCAAAGAGGGCAAAATGTTAAAAACTGTTGAATCTAGGTGATAGAAAATAAAGCTGATCATTACAGTTTTCTTTCCTTTTCTAATATTTGAAATATTTTCTAACAATAGGTGGGTGTTGGAGGGGACAGGGCAGAATTCCTACAAAGCAATGGAAAAAACTGGTGTTCAAAAGAGGAAATCCAAAAAACCAAGACAAATAGAAAAAGGTGGTCATCATCATTAATAATCAGGAAAATGCATATTAAAACCATTATGAGAAACCATTTAAAGTGCACGAGATTGACAAAAATTTAAAGTCTGACTATATCAAATGTTTGAGAAGATGTGGTTAATGGGTACCTGCTGGTGGGAGTATAAAGTGATCCACACACACGCGCGCATGCGCACGTGTGTGTGTGTGTATTGAGGCATATTCCAACAACAACATACAATACAGTGGTATAAATGTGCTATAGTTTACACAACCAGCATGTATCAACCGCAACCTAACTGAGCAAAAAAATTAAGTCTCAAAAGGATTTGGTGCCATTCCATTTATATAAAGTTCAGCCTTAGGAACCAATCAATGAAATATTTAGCAATACATTTAAAGATGGAAACATGATAAAGAAAAACTTGGGAATGTTTATCACCAAAGTCAGAATAGTGGTCTCTCCTTGAGAGAAAGAACAAGCTGCAATCCAAGAGGGACAGGGAAGAACTCCCTCAACTACCAGCCTTGTTTTTTTTTTAAGAGAGTGAGTGCGTGCTTTTAACCATACACATACATTTCACATGCTCTTCTGTATATGAGGCATATTTCACAAGAAAAGAACCTACATTCAGAAACACCAGTAGGTGCTGAGACAACAGTTTTCTACATGGGAAAAAAAATTTCAGTTGTGAAGATAAAAGGCTCAAACATTATTTACCTTCAACTATGTCCTGAATACATTAAACATATATGCTAAAGAACTGCGACTAGTGAATTATTTTTGTAAGAACAGAAATCCTTTTTTAGGGGAAATACTTGCCCCCTAATTTACTGTGTTATAGGAACAATATTAGTGTATATGTTGCCAAAGTACATGCTTAACTGCCTTTCAAATATACAACATAAAATTTTCATAAATTAGAGAGTTCTAGACTTTCCTCCCTCTTTATGAAAAATACACAAGATTTGCCATACATACCAAGACAATAAAAGGCAAGTATGTTACTAAAATACAAAAACAATATCATTACTTCACAATTATTAACAATAATTATTTAATAACAATACACATGGATATCAAACATTATTCTTCATATTATGCATACAATGAAAAACATGGGAGGGGGTGGGGAAAAGATATTTAATAAAAGATACAAGCTCATGGACTACAATTAATAATCTTTTACTAGGCATTAATCTAAGTTTTAAAAATAAAGATAAAAAGTTTTTACAATTTCTTTTACACTGTTAAAAGAATTCCTAGAAGACTCTTTTCTCTTTTGAGTTCCTATATTTTGTTCTTTTTTATTTAGTTTACGTACTTGACATATTCCACTTTAGGTGGGACCTGTGTGCGAAGAGAAATTTCACCTTCTCCATCTGTGTGCCCCCAAATATGCCTAGCTTAAGGCCTTGAATCATAAACCCAAACACATCTTGACCCTAGAGAAACAGGACCTAATTCTCATATTATTGATAAAGTACAATTTGCTGGCTTCATTCATATCCCATAATGACAACTGACTATGTATTCAACGCTACAGGCTAGGAAGTGTTCAAACTTCACTTCTGGATCACCAGGGGAAAATCTTGCAGAGCTTTTCTACACTTGGAACATTATTCCATTACCATACAACGCAGAAGTAACAAGCTCAAAAGGAAGATGATTATTGTGACATATTTTTTTTCATTCCTTAAGGAATGTTTTTAGCCTATGGCTTTGCCTTGGGAAAAACAATGTCAAATGGTTTAAAGCAAACAGAAAATGCCAACCTTTCAGGTCTGCTACTAAACCCTTTACATAGTTACACATAGAAGCTACATATACGAGTTAGATGGTTGGCCAGCTGGCTGGTTTTCAGCCATTAACAATAGCATGAGAAGGGATGTGAATAAATTGAAAAATCACAGCACATAATAAATACTACATAATATTAAAATCAATGGATACTAGTAGGAGCTTCCCTGTTTCCGAACCAAAAAATAGCAACCTGACAAGATAATCATGAGGCTCTTGAGGTTCATAGAAAATTCTCTGCATATACCTTGCTTATTAAACTGGTATATCAATAACTTCAAAAGAGGGGGAGGATTAAAAATGTTATTAAAAGCTACTTACATTGTTTATATTTGCTATCATCTTTTTAAAAAGCAAGACACTTTAAAAAGTGAATGAGAAAGCCTGTTCATTTTTACACATGCTCCACTGTAGGTCACTTGTTCACGGTGGCTTGTCGGGATTATTTAAATTCAGGAGCAATACTTGGTTGACAAGTTTCTGCACTGCTGCAGGCTACAATCCTCACACAGTGCCTGAAGGGTTATTACAATTGCAGGAGTCTACAGAGGACAACAAAGGAGCCTTACCCCTTCCCGAAGGCACCTCATTAGCACTGTGTACGCAGCCAAGGGAACAGCCCAGCATTCTCTAGGGTTCTTTTTTTTTTCTTCCTAAAATGAAGTGGAAGGAAAGGTAGTGAAGCGAACAGCACAAAAGACATTAACCCATTCAAGAAAAAGGCACAGTTTCAAATACACAAACTATCTGAAACTTCTTAATATTCTTTTTTAAGTACTACTATCTGACAATTATGATATGATTAGGGGTCTTTTACTACATTGTACATACAAGGTATTTTTCTCCTATTTCTCATTATACTATACATGAAGTTGATTAGATCCCCTCATTAGAAGCTAGATTAAAAGAATTGAGAAATGACAATATGATCTGGTTGACGGAGAAACCATTCTATTGATAATTAGAGATGATAATTCAGATACTCCTACCTAAAAGGTAATACATTATGTGGAATAATTTGAAAGCACAGAACACATAGCTCTGAGGAATTTCTCAGGATAATCCATAAGCACAAGTAAAAGGCAGTATGTTACCTAGTATGACAAGGTGCTAAATAAAAATAAGCAATTACGATTAGCAGATGCACTGATTTAATGACATCAGTACTAATTCTCTCACAGAAGAACCAAATTAGTGCAATAACCGTAAGAACATTCCTGCAACCTATCAAATAAAATCACAAAATATATCAGGTGCCACAAAGAAAGGTGAAAAAATTAATCTCTTTAAAGCAGAAGAAATTAGGTTCTATTTAGACAAAATATTTCTTTAAGATTGTCCAAATGTTAGAATTGGTACATTACCAACCCAAATGTATTTTACACTCATGATGAGAACCATGACCCATTAAAATTGTACCCTTACTTCATCACAGAATTCCACATCTGGTCATAATCTAGACATCATCATCAGGAACTGCTCCAGCTCAAAAATCAGTAACTCAGCACCCAATTTAACTTTCAAACAACTTTCTCCCCCTCCAGCTCACTTATTCAAAATGTCCACCACAACCCTTCTTTAACATCATTGGACTCTGCCCCTCCCTTCCCACCCACCTCTTTTCTTTCCCCCAGTCCACCACCTCCCCTCCCCCCCAGCCACTTAGAATCTCTGGTCCATCATTCAATCACTCCTGCCAAAGCCTGAATGACCTCTCCCTTCTGCACTCCCTTTTCCCTTGTCTGGGGAACTCCAACCTTGGAGGGAGCCAGTGGCTTGTTTCTTCCAAGCCTGCACTCAGGCAGCCGGGCTCTTAGAGAGGTGACACCAAGAACACAGAGAGTCCATGAATGACTTAGGGTCAGCTAGCCCAGGGACCTTCAATATCACTCTCCAGGCCAACTCTGTTTCTCTCTTTGACCAGTTCCCTCTCCAAAGGACTGGTTCAAACCTGCGACCCTCCCACCACTTCACCTACTTTCCTCATTCACAGAGATCATGGAAGTCATGAGACAGGAACTAACTCACTACACCTGAAGCCACCTGCTGCTTATACCCAGTGCTTATAGCCCGACAGGCTCCTCCACCCCTTCCACGGGGGCTCGGGATCCCATTCCCATCCTGCCTTCCTCAGGGCCATTAGGTTATGGACGATCCCTTACTGCTCCCAGATTTTCAATGTCTTGTCTCCATTGGATTCTTTCTGCTTCCACTACAATAGGCTCACTGTCTCCCATTTTCAAAACAGGGCCCTCTTCAGCCCCTTACCCCTCTGCTCCTCTTCACAACCGATCTCAGTTCACATTGGCTTCCTCAGTTTTCTTACCTCCCACTAAATCCTTGACACTCCAATCTGACTTCCTCTGTCTCCCTCACTCCAAGTTAAATAAATAAATATATAAAACAGCTCTTGTTCAGTTACCAGTGACTTTCATGTCACTCAATCCAGTGGGCTCTTTTTATGCCTTTTTCTTGGACCGTAAGCTACATTCAGCCCTACTGACTTTCTCTTTCCTGAAATACCCACTTCTCTCCCCTAATTTTGCTCCTACTTCACTTAGTCTCATTTAGGTACTCAGAATCCTCTCTTACCATTTTCCAATCTATTCTCTGCATTTAAACCACAGTAATCTTTTTGGCATTTAAATCAGATGACATCATTACCCTTCTTTAAAGTCTTCATGATATCCCCTTGCTCTTAGTATCAAGACAAAGACATCCGTCTGACTTGGCCAAGGAGCCCTTCATGATCATATCCCTGCCAATCTCTCCAACCCTGCCTCCTTGCTCATTTCCCTCCTGTCCCACTGGCCTTGGTACAGTTCACACATGAAGAAAAGCACCTACTCTGTGCTAGGAATTCTTCTAAACAATGGCCACACAGTCATGAACAAGACAGATAAATTTTCTGCCTTAATAGTGCTTAGTGGGGACAGAAATTTTTTTTAAAAAGTAAATAAAAAAAATAAGTCAAGATAGTGATAAGTGCTATAAAGAAAAACATGGCAGAGTAAGGGGTTAGAGGAAGAGTAGAGACAGGGTGGCTCTACTTCATATTGCTTGTAGCCGGGAAAAGGCTCTCTGAAGGGATTCATTTGAGCAGAGAGAAAATGCAAACATCTAGGGGGTGCAAGCAGGAGGAACAGCAAGCGCAAAGGCGCTGAGGCAGGAGCACGGCATGGTGCTTCAAGGAACTATGGAGAAGTCAGTGTGGCTGGAAGGAGTAAGCGAATAGGGGGTAGTGAGGGTTGAGGTCATACAAGTACCAGGGAGGCAGCCCACAAGGCCTAGAAGGCAACTGGAGGGGTTTCGCTGTGACGCTGAGCAAGACAAGAAGCACTGGAGGGCTCTGAGGTGTGACACTGTTAGTCTCTCATGTGTTTTAACAGGCTCACTCCGACTGATGTCCGGACAATAGACTTAAATAGTCACAAGAGTAAGCAAGGAGACCATTTGAGAGTTCTTACAAGACTTCAGGTGAAAGATAATCATGGGCTGGACAAAAAATGACAAAATAAGAATACCTGGACTCAAGCTGGTACGTATCCTTGACAAAAGTAAGAAAAAACGATACATAAACTGTGAATAATAGCCTCATAATATTCTCTGTGAATCACACTCTGGTCTTCTGTCCTCAAGCTTGTAACCTCGGGGTGTTACCAGAGAACCAAGAGGGTTAGGTTTGTATATTATGTACAGTGCATACTACCACTTCAGGTCAGTCACACTAGGTCAGCACTGACCTGAGATTTCAAGGTTTACCTACATTCATAGTGACAATGCCACAAAAGCCCTCATCTTATGAAAAAGTGTGATTTTTGTGGATCCAGGGACATAACTTCCTTTTCTGGTTTGCTGTCATAAGATGTGGTCAAACATCATGGCCACAGAATCATCCCTTTATTCAAACAGCCTAGTTTATATCCAATTAAAGAAAGTAAATACCAAGGAAAATGATTCTCTAGATCTACTTTTAGAAACAACTAGGAATATGATTCTGTATGATTCCACTTATGTAAGATTTTAGAAAATGCAAACTACTGTATACGACAGGAAGCAAATCAGTGGTTGCCTGGGGGCAGGGAGAGGGGCAGGACAGAGAGATTACAAAGGGTGCCAAGGAAACTTCTGGAGATGCCAGATATGTTCATTATCTTGATTGTGGTGATGGTTTCACAGGTGTATGCATATATCAAAACTAATCAAATTGTAATCTTTAAACAAGTGCACTTTATTCTATGCTAATGATACCACAACTAAGATAGGGAGAAAAGGTAAAAAAAAAAAAAAATAGGACAAACACACAAAAAGAATTAGACTAGATTCCCATCCCTGATAAGATGGCAGAGTAGGCACCTGACCACTCTTCTAATGAAAGCAACTAATTTTACTCTGACATCCTTAAAATGCATCAGAGATCTGACAAGAAAACAAAGAATAATCAAGCCAAAAATTAGATAACTGTGAGCATGGAGGGCTAAAATGAGCATTGAAGTTTACTTTTACTCTGAAGGCCTGCAAAACTTGGTAAATTCGAGCTTTGACATTAAGGCCTTGAGGGCCCATGGTAATGGTAAAGTAGAAATAAACTCTCCAGCCCCATCCCAAAGAACAGCAAGAAACACTGCCTTTCCCATAACTTGGCACACAAGACAATGCCCCAGGACAAGAAAAGGGAGAGAGGGAAGAAGGGAGGGAGGAAGCCCTAAGTATAGATTAAGAAATACATCCATCAGCCAGCCCCAGCGGCCTAGTGGTTAAGTTCGGCACTTTCCACTTCAGTGGCCCAGGTTCAGTTCCCAGGTGCAGGCCTACACCACTCATCTATCAATGGCCATGCTGTGGCGGTGGCTCACATACAAAATAGAGGAAGACTGGCAACAGATGTTAGCTCAGGGAGAATATTCCTCAGCCAAAAAATAAGAAATACATCCATAATAAGAAACGGCTCCAGTGTATGTATCTCCATACACTACTCTTAATAGTGTATAACTATTAAGCGAAAAAAGCAAGTTGTTCTTCCTGATATGTAAAATGAGACAAAACAAGAATCTAGGTTTCTATTTGCTCACATGTACAAAAGTAACTCTGTAAATATAAGTATGAAAGTAATATAATGGTTATTTATTGGAGAACTGTGCAAACGGGGGTCAAAAATAGGAAACTATTCCCTGTACACTTTTCTTTATTTCCCAGTTTTCTAGCTTCGTGAATGTGTTGTATCTTCAAAGTATAAAACTACCCAAGAATTGGGCCGGCCCCGTGGCTTAGCGGTTAAGTGCGCGCACTCTGCTGTTGGCGACCCGGGTTCGGATCCCAGGTGCGCACTGACGCACCGCTTCTCCGGCCATGCTGAGGCCGCGTCCCACATACAGCAACTAGAATGATGTCCGGCTATGATATACAACTATCTACTGGGGCTTTGGGGGAAAATAAATAAATAAATAAATAAATGGCAAAGGAGTTTAAAAAAAAAAAAAAAAACTACCCGAGAATAAATTCAACCAAAGATAGATGTATGAAACCTTTATGAACAGAAGAAATACATTTAATGAAAATAATTTTTAAAATATAAATATATGGAAACACCATTTTTTCTGCATAGGAGGACAAAATATCATAAATATACCAATAACTTCCTAATGAATACACAGATTCAGTACAATTCCAAACATACACTGGAAGAAGCAAAATCATGTAGATATAGTACTTCCCAAATTGATCTGAATAGGCAATACAGTTTTTTTTAAAAAGTTGATTTTCAGAATCAGACAAGATGATTTTAAAATTCATTCTGGCATGTGAAGGGCCAGGAATAGTCAAGACATTTATGAAAAACAAGGATGAGGAGGAGAGATCTGCTCTACTGGCTATCAATACTAATTACGAAGCTAAATGATTTTAAATACTGATGTTTTACAACAATTATAGTAGTTACCTTAAAACGATGATTGTCTAGAAAGTCAGTTTAATTTAATTACTAATGATACTTGGGTTATATAACATTTAAGCAAGTTCTATAACCAAAACAAATATGAGAGAAATTTCTGATTAATTTATAACTTACTGGTACTTATTTAAAATTCTCAGAGTATCACATGAAATGAATAACTCATAACTTACCCATATCTACTCAATAATATTCTTAAAAGTCACATTAATGTAATATTAAGTTTTCTCTGTTGAATCCAATACCACTTCCATATTGCAATTTTAAAAACAAGAAGTCAAATTCTGCAGCCAAAATTTTCACAGCCATATTAACTGCAATATTTGCACAAAGTGTTTTAAACTGAAGTGGAGCTTTTATACTTGGACAACCAATGGCTTCCTCTTGCCTGAAGGAGTCAAAGACAGCAGCAATCTAGGAAATACTTTGGGGATTTTCGGTCCATTGGTTTTAAAACATGGCCTGAGAATCTCCTATACTTTAAAGGAAAAGAGGCACTGGGAGAAAGACATAAGAAAGAGACAGGCAGGGAAAGAGAAAGAAACGGAAAGACATTGAGAGCCTCTCTCCTCCAGAGGTAAAGTTTCTCCTAAGTTCCTGAGGCATGCTCTAAGGGGCAAAGTCAAAAAACTTTTATAGGATACTAATACTTGTCAGCCAGGATACATCAGAACATGTCAAACAGCGATAGAGTTAATCAGACAGTCTCACCTGGGTGGCTACAAGATAGATCAGCTCTCCAAGGGTTGGTAAAAGGCACTGTTTTAATTTGCTGTTCCTGAAGTTTTCCCTGATTAATTCAGTTAAGAGAGTAATTGCCTAAAAAAGGAATAAAATATATTATTTCATATTTATCTCTCAGTTCTTTAACCTGTATTTCATTTTCCATTTTTAAGAAGTAGTTTCCAAATTATTTTCAAAATATGGGCCTTATTCCTGAAAAAAATAGTAACTCTCCCAGACCAAGGTAAAAATATATCCAGTGAAATAAACTTACATACATATAGCACTTATCAGTTACCAAGCAGTTTCACTGTATCACTGATCCTGTGAGGCAACTGTTGCTCTTTTTTTTTTTTTTACATTTATTTTTTATTTTATTTTTTTTTAATTTTTTGTTTATTGCAGTAACATTGGTTTATAACATTGTATAAATTTCAGGCGTACATCATTATACTTCTATTTCTGCATAGATTACATCATGTTCACCACCAAAATACTAATTACAACCCATCACCACACACATGTGCCGAATTATCCCTTTCACCCTCCTTCCTCCCCGCTTCCCCTCATGTAACCACCAATCCAATCTCTGTCGTTATGTGTTTGTTTATTGTTGTTATTATCTACTACTTAATGAAGGAAATCATACGGTATTTGACCTTCTCCCTCTGACTTATTTCACTTTGCATAATACCCTCAATGTCCATCCATGTTGTCACAAATGGATGGATTTCATCGTTTCTTATGGCCGAGTAGTATTCCATCGTGTATATACACCACATCTTCTTTATCCATTTGTCCCTTGATGGGCACTTAGGTTGCTTCCAAGTCTTGGCTATTGTGAATAACGCTGCAATGAACACAGGGGTGCGTGTATCTTTACGCATTGGTGTTTTCAAGTTCTTTGGATAAATACCCAGCAGTGGAATAGGTGGATCACCTTTAAAGACAGGAAACTGAGGCTGAGAGAGGTCCAGCAACTCTCCAACCAGTTCACTCGGACAGCCAAGACCTAAACATAGACTTTACCAGGCCAGATGCCTAGTACACGCCAGCACACTCAAGTTTGAAAAATTCTCACATTTCATTAAACTTTTAAATGATTTCTTCAAAAATCTGAGAATAGGAATTCAGCAGCATATTTTATCAGATCTAGTTAATTTCCTGGGAGTCATGCTAAGAAAATCACACACACTCATTGCCAGAATCCATACACCAGAACAAAGGTTATTCATATCACAGTGTGACCATGAAGTACGGTAGAATGGTTTCAAAATGATACACAAAGAATGGCCCCATTCTGAGATGGAAAAAAAAATGTATATAAAATAGTGTGGAAGCACTGCTCTAAAACAGTGTGACTGAAAGTGTGGTGCACAGACAAGACCATTTCTTACTGTCGACAAAGATATAAGTATAAAAACTGAAAGTAAACATTTAAAAACTTCCAGAGCAATTTGATAATGCTACCACATCCAAGCATACAGTCAATGGTCTCATTTTGTGAACAAGAGTGTGGATGAGTCAGAGCTGCACATGGGGTAGCTGCACAATAGTCTCGCACTGGAGGAACACTTGTTGATGTGTTATTTTTTTAAACAGCTTCATTAACTTATAACTGACATACAGTAAACTGTATATACTTAAAGTGTACAATTAGATACATTTGACATATGTATACATCTGTGAAATCATCACCACAATCAAGATAGCAACACCCCCAAGTATTTCCTCAACTTCCCCCTGGCCATCTCTCCATCCCACTCCCTTTCTTTCCTCCCTAAACAGCCAGCGATTTACTTTCTGTCATTACTTTGCATTTTCTAGAGTTTATGTAAATGAGTCATATACTATGTATTCTTTTTTTGTCTGGCTTCTTTAACTTAGCATAATGAACTTGATTCATCCATGTTGTAGCATGTATCAATAGCTCGTTCTTTTTTATTCCTGAGTAGTACTCCCCTGTATGGATATTGCTGAGTAGTACTCCCCTGTATGGATATACAATGTGTAACTCCCACTACCCACTGCCTTACACACAGTGAATCCTCTAAATAAGGTGGTTGAAGAGGAAAAAGAAATCATGTACACCACATCAGCCCTTGTGGCAGGTGACTTCTACATACAGTCTTCCTTTTCCTTCCACCTTTACTGATCACCCACTAGGATTACATTAAACCATCTGAAATTAACAATGTTCAGCTATTTTTTCCCCTACAAAAACAGCAATTTGTCACCAGCACACGTACCCTAAAAAAAATAACTACAGGAAGTATTCAAAAGAGAAAGAAAACGATAAAAGAAAGAACCCTGGAATATCAGGAAGGAAGCAACAACATGGTAGGCAAAAATATAGGTAAATACACTAGGTTTTCCCTATTAACTTTTCTAAATATGTTTGATGGTTGAAGCAAGTATTATAAAAATGCCTGGTATGGTTCTAAATGTCTTTAAAGGACGTATTTCAGACAATTATATTAAAATGAGGGAAGTTAAAGAGTTGAAAAAGGAGGTAAGTTTTCTATACTTCACTTGAACTTATAAAATGATGACGCGCGTAGACTGTGATAAGTTATATATAACTAGATAACATATACATTATACGTGTTAGATATATAATACCTAGAGCCACCACTAAAAATCTATACAAAGAGATACATTCAGAAACACTATAAAAAATTAAAAGAGAATTATTCTAAAAAGTTCAGTAACTCATATGAAATCAGCAAAAGAGAAATGAAAAACAGCAAGAACAAATGAAAAATAAAATGGCAGACATCAAATATATCAATAATTACATTAAATTTAAATGGTCTAAATGTAACAATTATAAGACAAGGGTCAATTTAAAAATACGACCCAAGTATATGCTATCTACAAGAAACTCATGTCAAGTACAGTCATATAGGCAAACTGAAAGTAAAAGAATAGAAAACTACACATCATGAAAGCAGTAATCAAAGGAAAGCAGGAATGGCTGTGTTAATATCAGATAAAGTAGACTTCAGGGCAAAGAAAATTACCAGAGACCAAGAGAAACATTATATAATAACAAAAGGGTCAATCCACCAAGAAAACATATCAATCCTAAATGTCTATGCACCAAACAAAAGAACTATAAAACATGTGAAGCAAAAACTGATAGAACTCTAAGAAGAAACAGACAAATCCACAATTATAGTCATGGTCTTTAAAACCCCTCTTTCAACGATTGATAGAACAACTAGACAGAAAATGAGCAGACATCATAACTCTACACGTACAAATTTAGCAACTTGCACGAAATGGACCAACTGCTCAAAAAACACAAACTATCACAACTTACCCAATATGAAATAGATAATTATTTGCAAATGACATGATTGTCTTCATAGAAAATCCCAAGGAGTTTACAGAAAAAAACTCCTAGAACCAATAAGTGAGTTTGGCAAGGTCACAGGATACAACATCAACATTCAAAAATCAATTATATTTCTACATATTAGCAATGCACACATGGAAACAAATTAAAAATGCCATTTACAAACACAAAAAAAGAAATACTTAGGTGTAAATCTAACAAAACACGTATAGGATCTGTATGCTGAAACCACAATGTTATTTAAAAGAAATCAAAGAAGATCTAAGTAAACAGTGAGATGAATTGTGTGTGTGTGTGCGTGCGTGTGTGTTATCTTCCATGTTGCCCTGTGTGGCATGCCATGCCTGTCCCTAGGACCTGTGAGTATAATAAACTTTGTTTTCCTGAGCCTCTTTTCTGTCTTGCCTTGTGGCCGCTGCTGACTGATCATCTCATAAATGAATACAAAAGAGATATACTTGTTCATAGACAGGAAGACAACATAGTAAAGATGTCAATTTTCCCCAATATGATAGCCCCGTTTAATGCAATTCCTATCAAAATCCCAGCAAGATTTTTTTACAGATATTGACACAATTATTCTAAAATTTATGTGGAATGACACAAGAATTAGAATAGCCAAAACAATTTTGAAAAAGAAGAATAAAGTGGTTGAAATTATTCTACCTGGTTTCAAGACTTATTATATAGGTACAGTAATCAAGATAGTGTGGCACTGTCAGATAGATAGACATATCAATGGAACAGAACAGAGAATCCAGAAATAGCTCTACGCAAGTATGGCCCACTGATTTTTGACAAACGTGCAAAGGCAATCCAATGGAGGAAAGTCAGTCTTCTCAACACATGGTGCTGGACAACTGTCTCTCCATAGGAAAAAGACAAAGTAAGCCTCAACCTAAGTCTGACACTGTATATATAATATTAACTCAAAATGGATGACAGACTGAAACGTAAAGCATAAAACTAGGAAAAAAACATAGGATCAAGTCTTCAGAATCTAGGACTAGATAAAGAGTAGACTTGACACCAAAAGCACAGAGACATTGTACCAAAGAAGATACACAGTTGGCAAATAAGCACATGAAAAGATGTCCAATATCATTAGCAACTAGGAAAATGCAAATTAAAACCACAATGATATATCACTACACATCTATCAGAATGGCAAAAATAAAAAATAGTAACACCACCGATTGCTGCTGAGGATGGAGAGAAACTGGAAAATTCACATATTGCTGGTGGGATGTAAATGGTACAGCCACTCTGGAAAATAGTTTAGCAGTTTCTCATACACACACACACAAAAAACAAAAACACTATACATGCAATTACCGTAGGACCCAGCAACTGTACTCCTGAGCATTGATCCCAGAGAAACCATGGTTTAGCAGCAAGTCTACCCTTTACCTAGCCCTAGATCCTGAGACTTTACCTCTATCCTAGAGAAATGAAGACTTTCATCCACACAAAAACCTGTACATGAGTGTTTATAGCAGCTTTATTTATAACTGTCAAAACTGGAAATAACCCAGGTGTCTTTCAACAGGTAGATAGTTAAATAAATTGTGGTACAATCATACCATGGAATACCATTAAGCAACAAAAAGGAATAAACTATTGACACATGCAACAACCTAGACAAATTTCCAGAGAATTATGCTCAATGAGAAAAGTCAATCCCAACAGGCAACATACCATATGATTCCATTTATACAACATTCTCAAGATGACAAAAGTACAGAAATGGAAAATAGATAGGGGGGGCAACATGTGATAGAGGGGAAGTGTGGTTATAAAAGGACAATATGAGGGACCCTTGCCTGATGAAACTGTTCTGCTCCTTAACTGTTTCAATGTCAATATACCGGTTGTAACATTGTACTATAGTTCTCTAAGATGTTTCCATTGGGGTAAACTGGATGAAGTATACACAGTCTCTCTCTGTATTATTTCTTACAAATGCATGTGAATCTACAATTATCTCAAAATAAAAGGTTTAATTTTTTTTTAAAAAGTCAGCCTCATACTAAATTCAAAACCCAGATCCAGCTTTCTGCTTCACAAAGTTAGTGGCAGGAATTTATAGCACTTTTTCATTCTATAATCCACTGGCATTTTGTATCAGTAAGCGTCACTGGAAATTAAAAACATTTTAATGCTGCAGACCCTTAAAGAGATAAAACTGTCTGAACTGCCTCCAGCATAACAGAAATTGCTTTGGAGCTCAGTGTCTTGTAAATAGACACACATCATATAATCTACACTAATAATGCCACAGCAACCTGACATCTTGCCTGGAAAAGTTAAATTTGGATAGCATTAAAGAGTACACAACAGGTAATGCTTCTCTTCAATGTTATTTGTATAGATTTACCACTTGCTATTTTAAAAATTTAAAGAAATATTAACATTAAAAAGGAAAACTATAAAAATAATAAGCAAACATACAAAAATAAACAAATGAAGAAAACTAAGTTTTTGTTGATCTAGGTACAATGACATTAACAAAACAGTCAGTAAACTATTGTACCCGTATATTAGGGTAGAAGATCATTTGTGCGGCAGCTAAGACCTGCCATCAACATTTATGTCATGGAACTGACACCAGGATTGCAAAGCACCAATCGCCAGAAAAGCAGTGTATGAAAAGAATACTGATGAAATCTTGCCATGCAGATTAAGTTAAGAGATCGGATGTCAAATTGTAATAAATCTGTAGTTTGAAACCAGATTAACTATTAAAATTCTCTTGTCCATTTCTGATAGAAGGCAGACAAGATATCCTGAATATTGCTCTCACTGAAAATAAAAAATGCTGATTCACATACGGATCTGCATGGTATTTAAGCATCAGCAAAAAGTGCACTTCACTGCAACCCCACTCAAAGGTGGCCCACAAAGACAATGGTGAAAGGAAATCCTCCAAGTGGGCAGAATTCTGGGCAGTACATCTATAAACAGAGAGAGATGGACTAAGAAATGGATCTATACCAACTTAGAGGCAGTAGCTAATAGGCTGACCAGGAGGTCAAAAAACTTAGAGAGGACAAAACTATGTAAAAAAAATTAAAGTGTGAGGGACAGAGATATAGATGGAGCTCTTGGAATGGGAATGAAGGGTAAAGACATTCATAATCTATCCACATACATACCCACCAGAAGGCATCAACAGTCAGCTGGAAGAGCAGAACTATCCTGTGGATGTCAGTCAACATTTTTCACCAGTTACCCTGGTGCTTGTTCAATGAACCTGTGTACAAACAATGCAGCATGGAGGCAAGGACGGAAGCTATGCATGGGCTCAACAACATGGACTTCCACTTATCAAGGCTGGCTTGGTTACTGTCACTGTTAAGTGCCCAGCCTGCCATAAACAAAGGCCAACACTGAGACTCATGTAGCTCCACTCCCTGGAGGGGCCAGCTGGCCACTCAATGGTAGGTTGATTACATTGGAACTCTCTGATCATGGAAGGGACAACATTTTGTCCTCACGAGGACAGATGGCAATTCCAGGTATGGATTAGCCAACCCCGCCCCCTGCATTTGTGCCAACTCCACCATCCATGGCACTGCCCCTTTTAATCAGCCTCCCAAATGCAGCTCCTTCTGGATTCCAGGAACCACACCCATCCCATCCCCCTTCTTCTCTTCAGACTGAGAGGTAAGAACAACTCCACTATTACTAACCCTGGGTAACTGCACTATCCCTTGTAGTTAATCATCCCTTTGTAAATAAACCATCTTTGAATTATCCCAACTCAAGTGTACCATGTGTTAAGGACTGTAAATTATAAAGTCCCCTTTGAAAAGCTTCCTTTTCCAGTCTTTCTCTTATCAGCTTGGGAAACCAATTAATATTGGAAATGACAGCATCCATCCCGATAGCTGGATTCATCCTTTCCTCCTTGGAAAAGAAGAACATCAGAACACCATTATCATACACTTAGAATGACCAATGAATAAGTTGTCAGGTTTCATTTTGAGTAACAGCCTTTCAAGACTTCACAATTAGTTTTATACTTTTAATTTGAGTTAGTTTTACTGAAATTAAAAAAAAAAAAAGAAAAGAAACTGTTGGAATCGGCAGAGACAGTGGATTCATATGTCATCTCACTATCAGAGAATTAGCCTCTGAATTACGGTTCTTGACTACTCATCAAGCAACAATGTTCACCAAGGGCAACTGGGTGGCAGCGGCTAAGAGAAGGTGGTACGAAGAGATACCAGCAGCCTGCAGAGGCCTCAATGTAGAATCTACCCATGATGATGAGATGAGTAACACTGTTCTAACAAATGTCTTTTTACCAATGTAGGGTTTGCAGCCAGGACTCTTAGCAGCCATACTGGAAAGAGATGCATACTCTCTCTCCACGCTTCTCTACTTCCCTCTGGCAACCACAAACGAAACCTGACAAAGATGGAGGGAGAGGCCATCCCAAGCAGAGGAAACCAAGCCAGACATATATTCTAGGTTCTGCCAACTGTTGTGGCAAGTCCCCTTTTCTGTACCTCATGTAAGCATCTGCTGGGGTCAGAGGATACATATACATATTTATAAGGGTTAAGTGATATTTTTATTTGGGAACAGTAAAACACAATTATGCTCAATACATAAATGTTTTTCTTAAGAAATCAAATTACCATTGTCCTTTATTAAAACTGAGTCTTTTAGGTGCTGGAATAATTTAAAAGTTATGGCACAAAGAACCTAATTCCAATACTGCAGTTTTGAGCTTGCTATATATAACTACTATTATTTACTTGTTACTATATTCTTGATTGTCTTCTCTTCAACACTCTTCAAATAGTAGAAATACAAAGGAAGCTCATTTTAAATTGCATTTTTCTGCCTCAGGGATCAGCTCTGATTAGTTGTGTTTTGAGCAATTCTTTCCGTCACCAATTCTCTTTCCATGTTTCTTTCATCTAATAGAAAATTAAATGTGATGCTTTGCTAGGTTCCCAAGGATTACTAAATTATATCACATTCAAATATAGAAGCCGCACAACTGCTGCTCTAAAAATATTATAACAAAGGTACATTCACAGCCCAGGTAAAATGAGCATAAAAATTAGAGCAGAAAACACAGAAGCTAAGAATTGTTCTATAAGATGTCAGGTAAGAAATTAAATGAATCCTATCATTATAAGAAATTAAGAAGCATGCCTTTTAAGAATTCTTTGATGTGAGATGTTTAATTTGTATGTGAAACTGATTCAAATATGGCAATTCCCCAAATGATATGCACTTCAGTATCATAGCTTAATATAACAAATCTAGAATGTTTCACTTCAGTCTACACAAGATGTGAATATTATTCAACTCTTACTTTATCATTTTCAATAAATTTATCTCTCATGCTGTCCAAAAAGTAACAGGAAAAGAAGTTTGTTTAGCAGGGAGGTACAAGGGCAAATTCACTGAAAATCCTAACAATATGGAGGATTACAAATGATATCAGCCTCAGCTCAGGGCTACAAACAAACCAGAAACGGTTATCAGTATCTAATGTGAAAGATGACATCTCACAGCCTCTCAACACAAAAACCACTGAGAAGACTACACCGATGCAGCAGCGGGGTACAAAGCACTCCGCAGGGCTATTTAATAGCAACGAAAAGGGGCAAAATATAAACCCAACAAGGTAGAGGTGGTTTTTACAAGAAAGGACCTAGTGTCATTTTTTAAATTGCCATCAACAAGAAGATCCTGCTCAAATGCAGGTTTTAGAAAGAAAAGTATTAACAGAAACATGGTTAATTAATTTATTACAAGTTCTTCCCACCAGCAACATTTCGGCAAGTGCTTTGTCTTGAGCTGTAATACATACACTGGCAAACACACGACATTGTTGTTAACCGAGTCCTTATGATGGGCCAAATTTAAATAGCACTTTATCCAAAGAAGAGACAGATCATTTTCTCTGAGATTCTGGTGGAAAATCAACATCTCTCTATGCTTCCTGTTGCCCTGCCAAGCAGCAAATGTAACCTTGAACCTAATTCAAAGTGTACTTTGAGGTGAGATGAGGCTCGTGTCCTTCTCACTCCTACAAGCACTCCCAAACCCTTTGTCTTGCAAAAAGACCTGTGATTTTGAGGCTTACACCATCACATTACACTCCTCTCCCCTCATTGCTCTTGGCTACTGACCCCCTGCTCACTGTTCTTGTCCACCGAGGACACTGGCTCCTTGCCCACCACTTCCTTCCCACCTGTACTCCTGTCCTCACTTTCATCCACCTTCAACTTGAACATCCATGTGGAAGACACACCCAGCATCCTGACCACACAGTTCCTTGATCTCATCACTCAGTTCCTTGACCTGTTCCTCCACCCCAACTCAGTCATTCACCCAGAGTCACACCCAGTACCTCCAATACTTCTCAAACTCAAACACTCTCTAACTTCCACTCATATCTTTTCAAGTTTCCTTATTCAAAGCCCTTCAACAATAATTTTTCTTTAACTCAACAAGACTATCCAAGCCAATGAGCTTACCACCTCTCACAGCTTTTCTTTACTTGCTTTCCTACATAGCCTAGATTCTGGAATGTAAAACTCAAAACCACAGGGCCTTATGCAAGAGGGTTTGGAAGTGGCCATAATCTCCCTCCAATAGATCAACTCCTGCCGTCATTGAAACCCAACTACCTTCTGGAGACCATCACACAACTAGACGGGTTTCTTTCACCTTAAATTCTTTATCACAAACTTGATTTCTGTGAACCCCATTCTCTTTCCCTCCTGAGCCAGCTTTCCCACTCTCTGAGATGACAGCTTCATATCTTCTCCTCTACCTCAAATCTCCTTGGCACTCACTCCCCTCTTTCTGATGGTGACCTAGAGGTACTCTGTTGTCAGAGACATTAGATACAAGATCCCTCATCCTCCCACCACCAGATTTTACCCCCTACTCTATTTACATTTATTAATCCTTTCTTCCTGTTACAGTGGATTAAGTACCTCTTCTCTGATCTAAGGCCAATCACCTTGGGTCATTCCCCTCTATCCATCTTAAGGATTATATACCTCCAGTTAGCCACTCTCTAGCCTCTATCTTCAATGCTTCCCTCTGGATTGAATCTTTTTGATTAGCATTTAAATCTGCCTCACACTCATAGCTAAACTTCTTTATCTAGATACACATCCACCACTTGCTCGCCTCTGGTTTTCTATACAACCACTCCAGTCTGGCTTCTATAGCACATAAACTGCTCTTCATGAGTCACTAATAACCCTCATCCTGTGAAATCCAATAGAAATATCCATTGTGAACTTAACCTAACTCAAAGAAGCAATAAAAAAGATGACCATTTTCTCCTTCATGGCACATGGTTCTCGCTTCCCTTCCACTAAAGCAACTCTACTGAGTTTCTTTCTACTTCACCACCAGTCCTTTTCAGTCTCCTTTACTACTTCCTCTCTTTCTGTGTTTAGTATCCTTTGTTCATGAAGCTCCATGAGGACAAGGACAACGTCTGTTTTGCTCATCATTGTGTCTCCAGTGCCCACCCAATTACTTGGCTCAGAAAAAGTGCTTATTAAAATATTTGTTGACTAGATGTGAAAAAAATCAACCTAAACCCATACATAACACCCTATACAAAATTAACTCAAAATGAATCATAGGCCTAAATATAAAATTTAAAACTGTAAAAATTTTAGAAAGAAACATAGCAGAAACTTTTTGCAACCTTGGGTTAAGCAAAGATTTTTTTTAGATAGGACATCAAAAGCATGACCCATAAAAGAAAAAAATCGATAAACTGGACTTTATAAAAATTAAGAATTTCTGCTTTTGGATGACACTACAAAGAGAATAAAACAACAAGCCACAGACTGGGAGAACATATTACAAACCATATATCTGATAAAGGACTTATGTCCAGAATATATAAAGAACTCTCAGATATAGATAGATATTTAGACAGACAGACAGATGGCTAAATAGTGATAGATAGATCAATAGATAGACAGACAGACAAATAGACAGAAAGATAGACAGACAGATTATAGGATGGCAGATAACATTCAAAGTTAGGTAATAAGAAAACAAACGATTTTAAGAAATCTTAGAGATAATGCTTTCCCCAAAATGAGTTGCTCTATACCCATCCAGTCTCATCTCTTTCGACCACATGCTTCCCAGGTGCAAACTGACTTGGATTTTCACTGTTACACTTACATCATGAGACCTCTACTATGCTGTTATCACTCATGCTATGCTGTCTATCTTGCACTTTCTGAGAAAGCCAACTAAACTTGATGTTGAATGAATATAAATGTAAATTAATATATATTAATGTATATACCATTACATATGTATATACTAATAGATACAGGGTGAATTCACCAGTGAAGTCATCTAAGCCCAGAGCTGTTTTGGGAGAAGGTTTTTAACAATGTATTAACAGACACAGGGCTCTCCAAATTTTCCTGTCTTCTTTGATCAGTTCCAGAAAGCTGTGTCATTCAGGCAACTTGTCTATTTCATTTAAGCTGTCAAGTATGTAGGCATAAAGTTATTCAGAATATCCCCTTAGCACCTTTTAATAGATATTGGATTTATACTGTTGTTGTCCCTTTTAGTCCTGATATTGGTACTTTTTATTTTCTCTTTATTTACTTTTGATCAATCTGGCTAGAGGTTTAATAATTTTAAGTTATCAAAGGATGAACTATTGGTTTCACTAGTTTTTATCTATTGCTACTTTTCCAGTTCATTGATTTCAGTTTATTTTTATTATTTCCTTTATTTTAATTGCATTGAGTTTCATTTGCTCTCCTTTTTCTAGCTTCATAAACTGAAACTTAAAACATTCTTAATTTCTAAGATAGTGGTTCTCAAAGTATAGTCCCTTAACCAGCATGAAAAAATCACACAGGAAATTTATTAGAAATGTAAATTACTATGCCCCACTCCAGACCTAATGAATGAGAAACTCTGGAGGTGAGATCCAACAATCTGCATTTTAACAAACCTCTCAGGTAATTCTGACACACACTAGAGTTTTGAGAACTACTGTTCTAATACGAGCATTTCAAGCTATGGAATATTTCCCTCTTACTCCCACTTTGGCAGCATCACAAAATTTTTGATGTGTTAGGTATCCCTTACCATTCAGTTTAAAATACTATCTAAATCCTCTTGAGAGTTCTTCATTGACACATGAGTTACTTATAAGTATTTTGCTTAATTTTCAAACATTTGGGGAATTTTCTAGACTTCCTCTCGTTATCAATTTCTAATTTAATTCCATTGTGGTCAGAAAATATATTCTAAACTTTAATTTATTTTATTTAATTAATTAATTCAATTTATTTTAATCCTTTGTTATTCAGATATGTTTTGTAGCTGAGAATATAGTCTTAATGAATATTCTGTGTGCATTTAAATAAATGTGCCTTACAGTTGTTAGAATTAATGTTCTATAAATGTCAACTAGTTCAATTTCATTCATATCATCCAAATCTTATATGTTCTCACTGACTTTTTGTCTGCTTATTTAAAAAATATTAAACAGTAATAACGGATTTGTCTACTTCTCCTTTGAGTTCTTTAGTTCTCCTTTTAGTGCAACATCAATTTTTCCTTCATCTATTTTAAAGCCCTGTTAGTTGGTTCATACAAATTAAGGATTGTTAATACTTCCTAATGAATTGAAACTTTCATTAGGAAATACTCCTCTTCATCTCTGGTAATACTCCCTTAATGTCTACTTTGTTATTAATTAATACAGCCACACAAGCGTTCTCATTATTAGTGTTTCCATGCTATATCTTTTTCTGTGTTTTTTAGCCTATCCTCTTGTTAGGATAACAGATAGCAAGTCCATCATCTTGCTGTCTGCTTTCTATTTGTCCCATTTGATCTTTATTCCTACTTTACCAACTTATTTTGGATTGAGTATTAATTTAGTATTCCATTTTATCTCTTCTACTGACTATTTAGCTATAGCTCTTTAATTTTTTTACTGGATATTCTTCAGGTTACAATAGCATCTGTAAGTTATCACAACTTACCTTAAATCAACACTACATGATTTCACATAGAATGCAAGAACACATACAACATATACATACAACATAAAATATAGAATCAGAGAGAAGAAATATTTGATGGGATAATTCTTGAAAATTTTCCAAAATTGATGATAGACATCAGCTCACATTTCCAAGAATTTTATTGAACTTCATCAAGATACATACAAAGAGGACTATATCCGGGCATATCATACTCCAACTGCTGAAAATCAAAAATAAAGAGAAAATCTTGAAAGCAATTAAAGAAATACTATATATTACATACCAGGGAACAATTATATGAATGAATGCTGACTTCTCATCAGAAACCATCAATAAGCCATAAGACATTGAAACAATATTTTTAAAGTGTTGAAAGAAAAAAGAAATTGCTATCCCAGAATTCTATATCTATGAAAATAGTTTCAAAAATAAAGGAGAAATAAAGAGAAAATGGACAAATTAGTCTCCAGAGAACTTAAGAAATGTTAAAGTAAATCTTTCAGGTTAAAGGGAAATGAATCTAGATGCAAAACTGGGTTTATAAAAATAAAGAAAGAATACTATAGTAGTAAATATGTTAGAGAATATAAAACACTTTTTCTTAATTATAGACTCACAGGGAGCAGCAAAAGTAGTACAGGGAGATCCCATACTCCCCTCCTCCAGTTTCCCACAATGGTAACATCTCACACCATCTCAAAACCAAAAATCTGACATTGGTACAACATGTGTATATAGTTCTATATCATTTTATCATGTGTAGATTCATGTAACCACCATTGCAATCAAAACACAGAACTATTCCATTATCACAAAGATCTCCCTCACACACTCCCTTTATAGTGAAACTCTCCTTCTTCTCTCAAAATCCCTAACCCCTGGCAGCCACTGGTCTGTTTTCCAGTTCTATATTTCGTAATTTCAAGAATGATATATTAACATGGCTCAGCACAATGCCCTTGATATTCATCCAAATTGTTGTATGTATCAATAGTGTATTCCTCTTTACTGCTAAGTACTATTACATAATAAAGATGTACCAATGTTTGTATAACAACTCACAAATTGAGGGACATTTTCGTATTTTCTATTTTTGGCTATTATATATAAAGCTGGTATGAACAGCCATGTATAAACTTTTGTATGAACACAAGATTTCATTTCTCTGAAAGAAAGCCCCAGAGTGAAATCACTGAGTCACATAGTAAGTGGATGTTTCATTTTTTACGAAACCACCAAAATGTTTTCAAGAGTGGATGTACCATTTTACACTCCCACCAACGATGTATAAAGATCCAGTTTCTCAGCATCTTTGCCAGCATTTGGTATTGTCACTATTTATTATGTTAATTGTTTTTATTAAGGGTATAGATGCAGTCTGAGTTTGCTTTTCTCTAATGAATAATAATGCTAAATATCTTTTCATGTACTTATTTGCTATTCATGTATCTTCTTTGGTGAAATGTCTCTCATGTCTTTCATCCATTTTCTAATTGGATTTCTTTTTTTACTGTTGAAGTTTTGAGAGTTCTTCACTTAATCTAAATATGAGTCCTTTGTCAGATATGTAGTTTGCAAATATTTTCTCCCAGTGTGTAGTTTGCCTTTCCATCATCTTAATAGGGTCTTTGGCAAAGCAAAAATTTTTAATTTTGATGAAGTCCAATATATTGATTTTTTTTCTTTTATGGATCATGCTTGTGGTGTCAAGTCCAAGAAATCTTTGTCCAACCCAGGGTCACAAAGAGTTTCTCCTCTGAACACTGGAAAATACATACTAAAGACTCTGGATCTCTGGATAATCTTATTTTCCTCTAAAGAGTGCTGAGTTTTGTTCTTTCAAGCAGATAAAATATCAGCCAATCACCTCAATCCTGTGAAGGCAGTTTATAGGAAATTTAGGGACTAAAGGATCAAGTTTAACAATACCAAGAGAAAACAAGCAGATGAAGCCAGAATGTGGAACATTCTACAAGATAAGTGACTTGGACTCTTCAAGAAATCAATGTCATGGCGGGGGGGGAGAATGGGGAGACAAATCTAGAAGAAATATTAGCAAAAACAATCCAATAGCCCATTATAAAAATATAATGTATCATGAGCCAAGTGGAGTTTCTTCTAAAAATGCAAGAGTAGTCTAATTTTGGGAATGCCATTAATATCATCCACCTATTAATAGAGATGGGGGAAAAACTGTACGATCATCTCCATAGCTGTCATATAACCAAATTCAACACCCATTTGTTAAAAATAAAGTAGAACTTGGTAAATACCCATTTAACAAGATTTTATACCAAAACCAAGTATGAAATTACAGAGACTACAGAGCACTGAAAATTCTCTTTTATTGATGGAAGGATTTTAAGTTTACACGACTTTTTTGGAAAACAGTTTATATTACCCTCAAAAGTTGAACATAATGCATACCCTATGACCTACCAATTCTAACATCTAGGTTTACCTAACAGAAAGCTCATATAAGGGCATCAAAATGTATGTGCAAGAATTATTTACAATAGGCAGATAAATACGGAAGACAACCCACATGTCCATCACCAGTGGTGTGATATAATTATTTAATGAAAATGAACTACCGGGACCTAAAACAAGGATGAATTCCACAAACATAACATGGAAGAAAATAAGTCAGATACCAAAGAATACATGTCATATCATTCAATTTAAATAAAATTTGAAAGCGGGCAAAATAATGATAGTACTAAAAGTTATGGTAGTAGTCACCTTTAGAACAAAGGGAGAGACCAGAGATTGGGAGAGGGCACAGGGGGTCTCCTGGTATGCTGGCAATGTTCTATTTCTTGACCCAGAGGCAGTTTCCTGGGTTTTCACTTTGTGACAATTCATTGAACATGACATTTATGTTTCATACACATTTCTGTATATTTGTAACTCTTCAATAAAAAAGCATGACAATTTTTAAACCAAAAAAAAGCACAGAGTAATCCCTAAATGCCTAATCCCTAAATATCCAACACAAACTGAAAAAACATAATTATATATCATATTGATGACAGAAGCCCAAAGTGAAGAACTATTTGAATTGACCTGAAAACTCAGTATTTTGATGGTACCTATCATCCAGTGAATTATATCACAAGGACCAAAAACAAAGGAAGTTTGTTTAAAATCTTAAACTTAAAAATCTTAAACTTAAAATAAAAATAAAAATCTTAAACTTCACTTTGTAGTTTTATCGTTAGTAATAATATTGGTATTATTTTTAAACTATTTATCCTAAACTATAGGTTAAAGCATACAAGTAATTATGTTAATGTCATTAGCAGCCAAGATTTTCCGCTTATGAGAAGAAAAATAAAAATTTTATAATTTTATTTATTTATTTTCCCCCAAAGCCCCACTAGATAGTTGTATGTCATAGCTGCACATCCTTCTAGTTGCTGTATGTGGGACGCGGCCTCAGCATGGCCAGAGAAGCGGTGCGTCGGTGCGCGCCCGGGATCTGAACCCCGGGCCGCCAGCAGCAGAGCGCACGCACTTAACCGCTAAGCCACTGGGCCGGCCCGAAAAATGAAAATTTTAAATCAAAAAGGTAAAAACTCTAATTTTACATTTGAATTTGAAGTATCAGTATGAATGAACTTGTGATTTTTCGTCTTAAGAAATAATATTTCCTAACTCTAACCCTTGAAAAGTTCTAGAAGAAATGACAATCCCAGTGGCAATGAGCACCCCTACCCAGACTGTGTTCTCTAAGTATCATTCCCAACTAAAATTAAACAAGGTTCCTTCTAGAATTGACTTCAGAACTAGGGCTGGCTATTACCAAGATAAGCCTGCGAAATCTTGTTGACAGAAAGCAAGCAAGTCATCAGAGACAGTAATAGGGTCATGTTGAAAGGAGAGAGGAGTAAACTCAAAAAGGCTCCCATTGGACTGAAGTGGAACAATTTAAGCATCCAAAAGACTAATGACTGCAAAAGACTGAAATATGTAATTATAAATATATATAAATCCATAAGTCCTTAATAACACAAAAAACATCTCATTAGACACTTATCAAGATTACTAAGGCACCAACTCATTATTCTGAAAATTCGTCTATAAAGGGAAACAGTCATTTATCCTGCCTGTGCTAAAGAAACTATATTTTAGGATAACCAATTAGTTGATATGGGAAAGTTTTCCTCTAAGAAAAACTCCCAGCTGTAAATGAAAAAGGAATTATAGAACGAGAAAATTGTTATTTTTGCAACCCTAAAGGACTAATGCATCTAATCAATGATCATCAATGGATGCTAAAACTATTAAGTAAAAGAGTGATGGGGAAGTTCATAACGATAAGGCTGACAACCCCTGAAGCCAGGGAGCATCGTAACTTTCCTCACAGTGAGGCTACCAGACATTACATGCCTCTCCCTATGAGGCAATAGGAAATACACAGCACCAACTATAAAGAATTCCCACTCTCCCTCCATAAAACTGAACTTGAATCTAATCAAGGCTCTATATCTAGCCAGCAGTGCACAGGGGATACAGGTGACCACGTTAAATGACACCAAAAGGGTAGAAGAAAATTTCTAACATGTCAGCTTTGGCTAATACAAATGACAATTTTTCTTTAATAAATAAATGGCACTAAAAAATAATAGGGAAATGTTTGAAATTAAGAGATTTAAGAGTCACATTATCTAAACAGAATACAGGACCTTGATTTGATCCTGGCTCAATGAAAAATTACAAGGTGATGTATATGAGACCATCAGGAAAATCGGAACACTGGGTCTTAGATGATATTGAGGAACTGCTGCTGATTTTCTTGGGTATGATAATGGTATTGTGATTATATTTTTAAAAATCCTTTTCTGTTAGATATATATACTGAAGTATTTATGAGTAAAATACAATCTCTGGATTTTTTTTTTAAATACTACAGCAAGGGGAGGGGGAGAGGAGAGAGAAGGAGGGAGGAAGAATGGGGGAAAAAGACGAGGGAAAAGGGAGAAGGAATGAGATGGGGAAGGTGAGAGAGAGAGAGAGATGACAGATTGGCAAAGTGCTGATAATTGTTGGAAGTGAGTAATATCTTATTATTTTAGTCTCTCTACTTTTATGTATGTTGAAATTTTCCATAATAAAAATATGTAATGAAAGGATCAAACTAGAATGTCTGATGATATTCCTTCCAGTTCTAAATTTTAGGGTTCTATATTCAATTTCCTAAAATATATCCACTGCATGCTTAAGATGCTATATGTAGCATCATATCAGGATTATTTCTTAAAAATTATTACACATAAGAACCACAATGATTACAGGGTGGTAAATGTGTTATCTAGGAGGAAAAGCTTAAGAAGCTGTAGAAAAGATGAAGAATTTAATAAATGCTTCTAAATACATACAAGAGATCATGACCAGCTCTTTTCTGTAGCCACTGATGATAGAAGATGAAAGAGACTTAAATTATATCATAAGGACAGTAAAATAGATTTTTCTCCATCTCTTATGTCTCTTTGTAACAAATTACACTGCCATACTTTCCTACCATTCTTTTAATCACTTATTAAATCTTTCAACATTGACTGATGCCTCAAATACACATGTTACTCTGCCGGCTAGGCACTGTGGGATACAAAGACGAATAACAAAATGAGGTTCTATGCCCTTAAAATGCCTATAGGATCTTCAACCACAATTTTTATTGTCCACTAGTAGTAAACCTACTGGAGAAATCAGAACTCATCTCACACTTGAAATTTTATTAACGACTTAGTGAAAAATTATCTACAAACACCCAGTTGTGAGTTTTACAGAAACCTGGTCTCGAGTTTTCAACCTCAGGTTCACCAATGGACTCCACAGGGTTCCCAAATCCCTTGAAATGACTCTGCATTTTTCTGGGGAGGACGTCACAGCTTTCATTAATCTTAAATGGTAATAATCTCCAATGGAATGGAATCACACTTCATGCAGCAGAAGCTCCAAAAAACAGGGAAAAGATTATACACAGTACCATATAGCTGCTAAGCCGGCTTCCTCCCGAAGTTAAAAGATAAATTCTTAAACTCGTAGAACTTTGCTTCCAGTGTTTGAGTGACCTCTAGTGGCTGCTCCAATTGTCACAACCAATTGCTCACAGCAGGAATTAAAGAACTAAAAAGTGTTGTAGGAAATAGAATAAAAGATGGCATCACAAAGGAGCACCTGGCACAGTTTCCAGTTATTCTGTAAACTCATTATCCAACAGAACTTAATTCACAATACAGTATGCTTAATTCAAAACAGTTTCCTAGAGGGCTAAATACATACTATTACTTTTTTTTAATGAAATAAGTATGATTTTCCCGAGTTTCACTTCAAACTAATAAAACATCAGCAAACACCCAGAAAGGGAACAGTGCAGGAACGAAGGACAGAAGAACCTCAGGAATTAACAACCACCCCTCCTCTCAATGGAGGCAGCATCAAGAATGCAATGTTTGACACGGGGCAACAGAAGCTAGGAAATACTTTGAGAACAGAAGGTACCCAGTCTCTGAAGGGAGGCAAGCACTGGCCAAAGAACCCAACCTGAGTGAGCACAGGGACAAGAAGTGCCGGGCCAAACACTCTTGGGGGCAGTAGCAGCAGCAACGGCAACTGCCAGGGGGGACCAGGCCACAGGCATGGAGCTGGGGTGAGCTGAGCACATCACCCAGGGTGACCCACAGGTCCCGGTTACCGCAGTTGCCTTCTGCCCAGACTCGAGGGAATTCCTTCAGCAGCAGGACATACTGTCTCCAGTCATAGGCAAGGGGGTCCCAAACACAAGGACCCCATAGAGGGTGTGGGCAGCCCCTCAGCTCCAACCTTGACCACTGGCCTGTCTTCCCCAAACACTATACCACAGCACACCCCTCATCTCCAAACCTTCCATGACTTCTACTTACATAAACCTCTCCCCCATGATGTCTTATGACACCAAGGGGGAGCTGACCCTCTACAGAAGAATCATCACAGCCCCAGGACATTTCTGAATATATAGATCAGTCTTTCCCAGGAAATGTCCTACTCATGTCTAGGACAACTATCTATGACTATGAGATTCATTCAGGCTTGTTGCCCAATGCTGTAGTTCATTATTCACAACGGTATTTAGTATTCCATTGTGTGAAGGTGACAGACTTTGTCCATTCTACTGTTGACAGACACACACATTATTTCAAATTTAGGGCTGTCACAAATAATGCTGGTAATATATATTCCTGTACATGTCATTTGGTACATGGGGTTATAGGGTATTACAGGGTAGAGATGTGCCCAGTTTTCAGCAATACTGCCAAGCAGTTTCCCAGAGCAGCTGTGCCCATTTACATTCCCATCACCAGTATTATGAGCATTCCGCTGCTCATTACTTGCACCAACATTTAGGATTGGGAGGCTTTTTAATTTTTGCTAATTTGGTAACTGTCTTTATATTTCATTTTGGTTTTGATTTGCATTTCTGTGCTGCCTCAGCACTTCTCATATTAAATATTAGAATTTAAATTGGCCAGACTTGCTTATTATTAAAGTTTCCCTTCAAATATCAGAGCAATCAGCAAATCTGTCAACACTCTTCAAAATCTATCCAGAAAGAAAGCATATATCCAGAATAAAATCATTTTTTACTATATCCACCACCACAAACCTGGTCCAAGTCACCATCACCCCTCATCTAACTACCACAGCCTCCTAAACTGGTCTCTCTGAGTCTACCTTGCCCCTATTCTTATAACAGACAGTGATCCTTTTCAAACATAAGCCACATCAAAGCACTCCTCTGCTCAAAATCCTCCAATGGCTTCCCAAATCATTCAGTATAAAATCCCAAGTTCTGACCATGGCTTACGACAAGGCTCCGGATAACCTGGCCCCTGGCTACCTCACTAACCACATCTCCTACCACTCTCCCTCTCGCTCAGTTCCAGCTATACTCACCTCCTTGTTCCTCAAAACGTGCAACCACTTTTCTATCTCCAGTCTTTTGCAAGCACTGTTCACCCTGTCTGGAAGACTCTTCCTCTAGTTGAGGGAATTGCTGCCTCAATTCCTTCAGGGCTCTACTTGGATGTTCCTATCAAAGGCTTTTCCTCACCAACCTATCTAAAATAGTACCACCACCACCTCATCATTCCCAAACCCCCCCATCCTACTTTAACTTTTCCATTGCATTTATCACCACCTAACATTTTATATATTTACTTATTATCGCTCTCCTCACACTAGAACACAAGCCCCATCAGAACAGGGATTTTTATCTACCTTGTTCAACATTGGACCCCCAGTATCTACACAGTAACTTGTATATACATAGGTTGACAAATATTTGTTAAATAAAGAATAAAAGATAACAATGCCAAGAATAAAACAGATTACCAATGTCAAGAATAAAATAGTATCTATGAACTTCTTCTAGAACTAGATAAGAACCTGCCTGGAGTGATGGTCTTACTGCACGTAACAGTGCTATGCCCACAATGATCAATAAACATTCAATTAGTTAAAGAACAACAAGAACAATATTGTCTTTTCTTTTCCTATTCCCTTCTCCCTTGCCCTTTTAGATCTTCTAAAATAATGCAGAATTTACTTCCACGCTATTATTAACTATTTAACAGTATGTATATTCTTTTTCAAGAATCTATTACTTCCAGATTATACCTCACAACATTAACAGCTACAATTTAGACTTAAATTTTAAAGGATTCATTGTTTACATTTGTTTCTTTTTACAGTGCCTTAAAATTTGTTTTTTTTAGGTAGACACAAGTAGCTTACTCAAGTAAATTTTTTTAGAAATGCTGGTGAAATTCAGATTGAGTCTGTGAATTTCTGAAAATATCTTTCTTTTGTCCTCACAAGTAAGCAATATGATGGCTGTACAGGGGAATTTAAGGTCACGTGATCTTTTAAGTGTTGTTCCATTTCCACTGTTTTCTGTATTTTCTAGCCTTTAGTGTTACAAGTAAATTAAAAGCAAATCTAATTCACTTTTGTTTATAATCTGGTTTTCTGTTTTCTTTTTCTCTTTGAAATTATAAATTTCACCAAGATAGATCTAAATGTGCATCTTTTCTCAATGTTTTGTCTGACTTTGGTGAGACCTTTCATCTAAAGATTTGAGTCTTCAGCTCAGGGCAAAATTTTCTTCTATTATTTCTTTCACTTTTATTTCACTTCTGTTTGCTTTGATCTCTCCTTCTGGAAATCCCAGCATGTTTATCTTAAACAAGTGCTATCCAAGAGAAATACAATTCAAGCCACAAAGGTAATTTAAAATTTCCTAGTAGCAAGATTAAAAAATAAGAAGAAAAGTGAAATTAATTTTAGTAATATTTTATTTATCCAAATATATCCAAAATATTATAATTTGAAAATATAATCTATAAAAAAAATTATAGTTGAGACACTTTACATTGTTTTTTCTTTCATATTGAGTCTTCAAAATCTGGTATGTGTTCTGCACTTGCAGCTCATCTCAATTCAAACTAGCTGCTTTTGAAGGGCTCAGTAGCCACTTTTGGCTGATGGCTACCATACTGGACAGTGTAACAGATCTTCTGGAACTGTCTTCTATGCCTTCTTAGTTCGTAATTTTTATCCTTTCTCTTTTTCTTCTGAATCCTAAGAGAATTCATCCAACTGATCTTCAAATTCACTAACTCAGCTTCCTAAGGTACCCATCCTTCTTATTACTGCATCTGTTGAACATTTTAAGTCAATGGTCATTTTTCACACCTTCATAGGCTCTTTCTTCATGGCACACTGCTCGTGAGCAATGACTGCCTGTTCTGATTATTCAGCAATGTCCTCTAGAATCTCAGGACTTTGTCTTTGAATTTTCTCTCTCATCTCCTACAGTCACTCTATTTCATTGGATGCCTTTTGCTCTGAGTTCTCAGAAGACTTTGGACGACTCCACTTTGGAGCTCCTAAGCCTTCTCCTCTGCCTAATGATACTTCCCTATCTGCTTGGCTTTTAGGTGAAAATCTAGTTTATATATCTCTGATAGCCAAGTTGAGTACCATTAGTGATCACATAGGTCACAATTAATTTTTCTTGGTCTCAGAAAGAAGAAAGGAAAAGTTTAGACTTAGTAACATTTTCTTTGGTGGCTCAGAGATCTAACAGTTTGCAGGGAAGGGGGATGGAATTATAAGCGGAGGAGATGCAGTAAGCTTAAATTAATCTTCCTTTATGTCCACCTAGACAGCCCAGGGCTAGCTGGGATACCATCCCAGCAACTGGCTACCATACTGGACAGCAGAGATATAGAACATTTCCATCACTGCAGAAAGTTCTATTGGACAGTACTCAGCTAAACAATTCCTCTTAAAGCCCCAAATAACACACCACCAAGTTCTGGCTCTAAAAAATCTCCTCTTCTTACCACTTTCTCCTTCTTTCACGAGTTCTTGCCCTTTCCTTTAAAAGCCTTGGTTCTTTTTACCTATTTTGACTCTCGACACTCTTAGTCCAAGGGATAAAAAATCTATTACCGATTAGGTGCGATACATATTTAACAGGATAGTTAGAAAGTAGTGTTTAGCATTCAAGGACACTCAAAAAGGCAGTACAATGGTAGCGTTCACTTCCTGGGACTTGGAATTACTAGGTAACTAAGAAAGGCTTCCCAGTATCAGTATTTGAAAGAAATAATTGATACTTGAAAATACCTTTAGCGCATGCATGGCCATTAAATATTGGGATCATTGTCAGAAATAACTGACAAGCGGTGAGGATGAAAACACTAAACTCAAGGTGTAAAGGCAAAAAAATTTTAATTTGAATTATGAGCTGTGTTTCAACTAGAAAACAGTGGTTATAATAAAATGCTGAGAAGGCTACAAGAAAACTAGTGAAACAAGCCTTATCCAAAAATTATTGCAATAATGATGAATGGAGCCCACAAGCCTTGTAACTGCACCATACCACCTTTAATAACAGAGTATGTCATAAACGAGTGGCTGTGTTTTAGCCTAAAGGTCTAATAAAGTTATTTTACAATAATTGCCACAATTCCACAAGGAAAACTTAAGTGAAGGTCGATGAAAGCTGCATGTTCTAAACTACAAAACCAAGAACAATCTTTTTTGTCATTCATAACATTTCAGTAATAAAAGAAATTACCTCAATAACAGGTGTATTTTCCTGGAGCTCAGTTGTGTGCGAGGCCAGTAAACCAATCACCCGAGCAATCTTGGCCCGTCTATAAAAGGAGAGAAAATAGGCTCTGAAGAGGAGTTGGGACCGAGGAAACCAACCCACTGATTACATTACCCAATTATAAGCATTAACATGAGATAAAAACGGGATGTGATGGAAGAGTATATGCCCACCCTATGTATATGGCCCTGAGAAACACTCCCTCGTGGACGCGGGGAGACACGAACAGCAACGCCCTCCGCAGTATCATTAGTAATAGTAACAAAAATTGAACAAGTTGTGCTTTAATAGTAAAGTGGAAAATAAATTTTTAAAAGGCCCTCACCAGAGAGAAGAAGGAAATAGTAATTAACCCTTTTATTTCTGAGTGCAGTGGTATTTCACTAACGGTTTCTGTTCTACTTATTAGGAAACCAATGATTTTATACCTAAGTAGTAAATAATTAATATCAGAACAGTTAAACATATATTCACTTTAATAGAAATTTTTACAATCATAAGTCTTATGAATATTGTTCTAAAAATACCAGTTTTAGTGAGATGTTTCTGTTTCATTATCCAGCAGAAAAAGAAGTTGATAAATTATTAAATATCACTTCACGTGATTTGGAAAAGTTTATTTCATTTAGAAAATTAATTTTGATAAGATTTCTTTAATTGGGGAAAAAAAGTTGAACGTGTGAGTCGATAAGAACCATACTCTTATTTAGTGATGCTTGCGTGTTCTCTGGGCTAATCCGTGTGTAGATCAGCCAGAGAGCCTCTACTTTTCAGGTTCTTAAACTACGCAGGACTCATGGAGGGAAACAAATCAGCCTCAGCAAAGTATCACAGGGAAGCCTTCATGTCGTCAGAACTCTAACATACAGAAATAATTCTTATGGATTTAAACACTTTTTGAATTAGCCATTCAAATCTCTTAACATACACAGATTAAGAAGTCCTAGGGAATTGTATGATTAGCATCCTGCCTCTGAATAAAAAGATTACACTTTAAAAGTGATCATTTTGAAAAAGATTTGGGAGGACATTGGACCAAAAGTTACAAGACAAAGCTTCCAGTCACAGCTCTGCCAGTGACCAGTTTTGTGACCACAGCCAAGTCAATTATGCTTCAATTTCCACATGTGTGCAATTTAAAGGGACAGATGGATTAACCTCTAAGTTTTCACAATGGTAAAACAAATGCTTATTACTAAAAACTCACTAATGAATTAGAGGATACAAGGCAAAACTTATCTCGTTTCAAAGACAAGCCCAAAATACTTATGAAACACTGAATCAATTTTTCAATCTACAAAATTAAATAATGGCTACCAGATTTACTCAACTAAAAGAAAAATGTATCACAACATGCTAATTAAATATTTTCCCCAATCTCACCAGAAACAATTCCCATCAGAACAAGAGAAAACATATTACCTTAAAACTCTTATAGTTTCAAATTATAAACTATTTAAAGTAATAACGACAATGTTTCTCAGTTTATACCAAATACTTACATACAACTATATACTATATACAATGCCCTACAAAACCGGCTCCTTCTCATAATTCAGGTTTCTTCTTAAATGTCACAACTTCAGGTGGCCCCAATGACCCATTACACTGTATCTCAGAACCATCCCCATGTCCATGACAGCATCTAAAACTGCATTGGCCAATAAACCTTCGTGCAATGACAGAAACATTCCATATCTGCTTTGTTCAATACAGTATCCACCAGACGCATGTGACTATCAAGCACTTAAAATATGGCTGGTGCAAGTGAAGAATTACATTAATTATAAATTATATATAATATTTGAAATTAGTTTTAAATTTAAATAACCACATGTGGCTAGTGGCTACCATATTAGACAGAGTAGATTTAAAATGTTGTAGTTACTTTTTCATGTGTTTATTTATTATCTGTCTCCCCTAGCAGCCCATAAGGTCCCTGAATGCAGGGCTTTGTCTTGCTCCCCACTGCAAGCACCAAGAAAGTACCTGGCATAAAGTAGACTCTCAATAAATGTTTGTTGAATGAATATAATATCAATATCAAAAACAAAGTAACTAAACACATTAGTAGGAAAGGAGCGGGTAAAAATATGATTGCACAAGGTAAACAAAAGTGGAGCAGGATTTCCGACGTAAATCTCAAAGTAGAATTTAAGGCTAAAATCATTAAATGAGAAAAAGATTTCTTGTAAACTAAAAAAGTGGCATGACCTACAAAGGCTATAAGGTGTGAATCATTATGCACCATATAACAAAGAATGAAAAGTGAACCTGATAGGAATAGGAAACTTCAGTCTACTTCTCTCTCAAGCATAGCAAGAAGGCCACAATGAATACATACACACAAGCATCCGTAATAAAACTAGCCAAGTCAAAGTAAAGATCACAGTCTACAATCTACAAACAGTGACCACACTTACTCAGTGGGAGGCTGTAGAGGGTGGTGTTTATGACTCTGGAATGAATGTCCTGGGCCCAGTCTTGTGGGGGAGGGCGTACTCATCCTTCATGTGCCTGGTTACCTTGTATGTTAAGTAGGACTAACGACAATACGCACCTCATCCAGTTGTTCAAAGAATCAAAGGAGCTAACTCATGTGAAGAAATTGCCATGGTGTCCAACATTTAATATGTGCTGAATGAGTTAGCTATTATTATCACATTATGTACTACATTCATGATATATTTTTAAAAACTATTTTATATTAGACCACAAAGATAAATTCATAGAATTCCCAAAGGTAGAAATTATACAGGACACATTATGATATAATAAAAGTGATGTAAGAAATATAAATCAAAAAAGCGTAAGTACTTGTAAATTTAGAAGCATTTCTGTATACCTTATGCATCAAATGAAAAATGAAAGCGTCCATCAATCACAATCATGTAAATAACACAAGTCAAAACTCAAGAGACTATTTTTTGCTTTACGATAGCAGACTGGACCCCGACACCCACGTTTCTATTCCCTCACAAGTCTGCTAAAATAAAAAATTGTGTATAATTAAATGATAATTAGAAACAGAACAAAGGACTGAAAGCAGACCTGAGTGTTTGAGGAAATTCCAGATGACACACATAGATGGAATTATTTTGACAGAAAATGAATAGAAGAAATTCCTGACTAAGAACCACAGGTAAATATATATCTTCCCAAGGAAGCCCCAGAGACTTGAAATAAACTAAAACAGAAAGCAAGGATAAACCATAGAACAATCATCAGATTAGAGAACTGCACAATGAACAGGTGAGCCGATTAGGTCCTGCCTCCTTCCCATCTCCCTCCTTGGTACACAGAATAAACCCTGCAGTCCTGGCCTCCAGAATAAAAATGGAAAATTATTCCTACACTGAACAATCTACCCTGGGGTGAAATACAGGTGTAGATGTGGAGAGCAGAGACTGTGGTCCTTCATACCAGCTACTAGAGCAGAGAAAGGAGTTAATGGAGCTCTATCCCAAAGAAAAACCCATCCTGCCAATTGAGGAGGCCTCCAGCCTGCCTACCTGTCTTCAGCCAGCCAGACTCCCAACACACAAGTCAACCAGTCAACAGTATCACCCACTCACACTAGAGATCTATAGATTTGATGCAATTCCAGCCCTTTCCTTTAAAGATGAGGTTGTTGCAAAAACAGTCTTAGAGAAGTATAGAGGAAATTTGTATTGCCAACTTCTATACTGATCAATTTAACCATTTATTCATAATATAAACTAAGTACCAAAGATCACCAAGCATTTGAAGGACCAAGAGAATTAAAAAGCAGGACCATGATGAGAAAGCAGTGACCCACAGGCTAAAGAGACAGAATAGAATTTTTACAATCCTAATGTTTAACCTTAATATTAGTCATAACATTTAACCCTAAATTCTGTTCCAAAACAGAATTTTTATAATCCTTTAATTTATCCTCAAATTCAAAAGTATATTATAGATCAAATATACGCAGCTAGGAAAAAGGACCAACCAGAAAACAAGAAAATCAACAAAAATTTTAAAATATAATTGTTGAAATAAAATAGAGATTCTTAATAATAAAATGAGCAAAGATAAATATCAAGCTTGAAAGCTCAAAGATAAAATTAGGGAATAGCAGTAAGAGACAGAGTTTGGCAGTTCTTCAAAAGGTTGAACACAAAATTACCATATAACCCAAGAAATCCACTACTAGGTATGTACCCAAGAGAAATGAAAACATACGTTCACATAAAACCTTGTATACAAATGTCCATAGCGGCATTATCCATAAGATCCAAATGTCAAAACAACCCAGTGTCTATCAAGAATGGATAAACAAAATGTGGTATATCCATACAACAAAATATTATTCAGCCATAAAAAGAATGAAGTACTGATACACGCTACAACATGAATGAACCATGAAAACATTATGCTAAGTGAAAGAAGCCAGTCACAAAAGATCACATTTTTTTATATTTCATTTATATCAAATATTCAGAATAGGCAAATCTATAGACAGAAAGTACACTGGTGGTTTCCAGGGACTGGGGGGAGGGTGCAATGAATACAGGGATTCTTTGGGTGATGAAAATGTTCTGGAATTAGATGGTGGTGATGGTCACACATCTTTGTGAATATACAAAAAAGCACTGAATTGTACAGTTTTAAAAAGTGAATTACCATCACATCAACAGACTGAAAAAGAAAAGTCACATGATCATATCAATAGATACAGAAAAAGCATTTGACAAAATCCAACACCCATTCATGATAAAAATTCTCAGTCAACTAGGAATAGAGGGAAACTTCTTCAACTTGATAAAGATTATCTACAAAAATCCTACAGCTAACATCATACTTGATGGAAAGAAACTCCAAAATTTCCCACTAAGATCAAGTACAAGGCAAGGATGGTGACTCTTACCACCACTCCTTTTCAAAATCATACTGAAAGCTCTAGCTAATGCAATAAGACAGGAAAAGGAAATAAAAGGTAAACAGATTGGGAAGGAAGACATAAAACTGTCTTTGTTTGCAGATGACATGATTGTCTATGTAGAAAATCCTGAAGAATTAACCAGAAAAAAAATAAAACCTCCTGGAACTAGTAAGTGATTAAAGCAAGGTGCTAGATACAAGGTTAATATATAAAAGTCAATCGCTTTCCCGTATACTAGCACTGAACAAGTAGAATTTGAAATTAAAAACACAATACCATTTACATTAGCACCCAAACAAAAGAAAATACATAGGAATAAATCTAACAAAATACATACAAAAGCTTTATGAGGAAAACTAAAAAACTCTGATGAACAAAATCAAAGAACTAAAGAAATGGAGAGTATTCCATGCTTATGGATAAGAAGACACAATATTGTCCAGATGTCAGTTCTTCCCAAATTGATCTATAGATTCGATGCAATTCCAACCAAAATCTCAGCGAGTTATTTTGTGGATACCAACAAACTGATTCTAAGGTTTATATGGAGAGGCAAAACATCCAGAAGAGCCAACACAATATTGAAAGAGAAGAAAAAAGTTGGAGGACTGATGCTACCTGACTTCAAGACTTAGCATACAGCTACGGTAATCAAGACAGTGGTATTGGCAAAGAATAGACAAATAGAGCAATGCAACAGAACAGACAACCCAGAAATAGACTCATATAAATACAATCAAATGCTCTTTGACAAGGGAGCAAAGGCAATAAAATGGAACAAAGATAGTCTTTTCAACAAATGGTGCCAGAATAATTGGACATTACACGCAAAAAAAATGAATCTAGACACAGATCTTACACCCTTCACAAAAATTAACTCAAAACAGATCACAGACCTAAGTGTAAAATGCAAAATTCTAAAACTCTTAGAAGATAACATAGGAGAAAACCTAGATGACCCTGGAGGTGGCAATGACTTTTTACATGCAACAGCAAAGGCATGATCCATGAAAGAAATAACTGATAGGCTGGACTTCATTAAAATTAAAAACTTCCGTTCCACAAAAGACAACATCAAAAGGATGAGACAATATGCCACAAACTGGAAGAAAATATTTGCAAAGACCCATTTGATAAAACAGTGTTTTCCAAAATATACAAAGACTTCTTAAAACTCAACAATAAGAAAACAAACAACACAATGAAAAATTGGGCCAAAGACATTAACAGACACCTCAACAAAGAAGATACACAGATGGCAAATAAGCATCTGAGAAAATGCTCCACATCATGTCATCAGGGAAATGCAAATTAAAACAAGAGCAAGATACCACTACACACCTAGAAGAATAGCCAAAATCCAGAACACTGACACCACCAAATGCTGGCATGGATATGGAGCAACAGGAACTCTCAATCATTGCTGGTGGGAATACAAAATGGTAGAGCTACTTTGGAAGACAAGTTTAGTGGTTTTTTACAAAACTAAACATACTCTTACCACACGATCCAGCAACCATGCTCCTTGGTACTTACCCAAAGGAGTTGAAAACATTTGCCCACATGGATGTTAACAGCAGCTTTATTCATAATTGCCAAACTTGGAAGCAACCAAGACATCCTTCAGTGTGTGAATGGATAAATAAACTGTGATACACACAAACAATGGGATATTTGGTACTAAAAGGAAATGAGCTATTAAGCCATGAAAAGACATGGAGGAAACTTAAATGCATATGACTAAGTGAAAGAAGCCAATAGGGAGAAGAGAAGGCTATATACTACTGTAGGATTCCAATTATATGACATTCTGGAAAAGGCAAAACTATGAAGACAGTAAAAAGTTCAGTATTTGTCAGAGGGATGAATAGGTAGAGCACAGATTTTTAGGGCAGAGAAAATACTCTCTACAGTACCATAATGATGGATACATGTCATTATACGTTTGTCCAAACCCACTGAACGTACAATACCAAGAGTGAAATGTAATGTAAACTTTGGACTTTGGATGATTATGATGTGTCCATTTAGGTTCATCAGCTGTAACAAATGTACCACTCTGGTGGAGAATGTCAATAATGGGGGAGGCCATGCGTGTGTGGGGGCAGGGAGTATATGGAAAATCTCTGCACCTTCCCTCAATTTTGCTGTGAACCTAAAACTGCTCTAAAAAAATACAATCTTAAACAAAAAAAGGTGAATTTCATGACATGTGAATTATATCTCAATAAAAGATAGTGAGAAAGCAAAAGAAAATGAAGAGTCAAGAGACACGAAATCCTACACCCATCCTATAGGAGTTTCAGGAGCAGAAAACGGATGAAATAGAGATGAAGAAATAGGAAAGCTAAAGAAAGCCTGAAGCATTTATTAGACCAACTGCCAAGCAAATTAGCAAAAAGAGATAACTGAGCACATTCTAGTAAAATTTTGAGGGCCTGGAACAAAAAGAAACATTCAGACACTGAGAAACAAAATCCAAGTAGTTACATATAAGCAGAAGAAAAAGACAGGTGGGGCTGCTGAGTCTTCCAGAGCTTCAGCCAGCACAGGAGAGAGAGAGAGCAAACTCTCTCTCACAGCATGGAACAAGGGTCAGGATGCCCCAGGGTGAAAGGTCTCATTCAGTCCGTTACGCCTGGGCCCTAAAACCACAGAGAGACTTAAGGAGGCAACAACTCCAGAAGCAGCGCCTCTGAGAGAGCTTCTTAAAGAAAAAAACTACCAAATAATTAAATCCAATCAACCAATAGGCAAAGTAGAGCAAAGAATTCACAAACAGAGAAACTGTAGTTAAAAAATTGATGATGAACATTTACTTTACTTAAGTAAAATTTATACCAAAAATTGGAAAAATCCTTTTTAAAATTCACACGAATCTCAAGGGACCCCAAAGAGGCAAAATAATCTTGAAATAGAAAAACAAAGTTGGAGGTCTTACGCTTTCTGATTTCAAAACTTACTATAAAGATATAGTAATCAAGACATTGTGGTACTGGCATAAAAACAGATATATAGACCAATGGAATAGAACAGAGAGCCCAGAAATAAAGCCTCACATATACGATCAAATGATTATCAACAAGGGTGCCAATATCGTTCAGTGGGGAAAGGACAGCCTTTTCAACAAATGGTGCTGGGAAAACTGGATATATCTGTGCAAAGAAATGAAGTTGGACCCTTTACCTAACATCATATACAAAAATTAACTCAAAATGGATCAAAAACTAAATGTAAGAGCTAAAACTATAAAACTCTTAGAAAAAACATAGATGAAAAGCTTTATGACATTGGATTTGGCAATGATTTCTTGGATATGACACTAAAAGCACAGGCAACAAAATAAAAAATAGAAAAACAAGGTTTCATCAAAATTTAAACCTTTTATACATCAAAAAGCACTATCAAAACAATGAAAAGGTAACCCTCAGAATAAGACAAAATATTTGTAAATCATATATCTGATAAGGAGTTAACATCCAAAATATATAAAGAACTGCTACAAATCAACAAAATAAAACAAACAACCCAATTAGAAAATGGGCAAAGGACTTGAACAGACGTTTCACTAAAGAAGATAAACAAATGGCCAATAAACACATGAAAAGATGCTCAATATTACTAGTCATTAGTGAAATGCAAATCAAAACCATAATGACATACTGCTTCACACCCATGAGGATAGCTACTACAAAAAAAAAAAAAGGGAAAATACAAAACAAGTGTTGAATGGGATATGGAGAAATTGGAACGTTCGTGCATTGCTGGTAGGAATGCAAAATGGTGCAGCCGCTATGGAAAACAGTATGATGGTTCCTCAAGAAGTTGAACATAAGATTACCAAATGATCCAGCAACTCCACTTCTAGGTATATACCCAAAAGAACTGAAAGCAGGGACTTGAACAGATATTTGTACACCAGTGTTCACAGCAGCATTATTTGCAATAGCCAGAGGCAGAAGCAACCCACATGTCCATCAACAGATAAAAAGATGAACAAACATGGCATATACATATATGGAACATTATTCAGCCTTAAAAAAGAATGACATTCTGATACATGCTACAACATGGATAAACTTTGAAAACATTAAGCTGAGTGAAATAAGCCAGATACAAAAAGGACAAATATTGTATGATCCCACTTATATTAGGTACCTAGAATAGGCAATTCAGAGACAAAAAGTAGAATAGAGGTTATCAGGGCTAGGAGGAGAAAGAATGGGGAGTTATTGTTTAATGGGTAAGACCTTCTGTTTGAGATGATGAAAAAGTTCTGGAAATTGGTAGTGGTGATGGTTGCACAACATTGTGAATATACTTAATGCCACTGAATTGTACAATTAAAAACAGCTAAAATGGTAAATTTTGTGTTATGTATATTTTACAACAATTCACAAAATTTTTTAATTAAAATATTACGCATTATTATATGTGAATTATATCTCAATAAAGTTCATTGGCAAAGGTTATAAAATTTGATAAATATCCACTGTTGAAAGTTTTAACAAAAGGGCATTTTTATCCACATTCATTGGGAATGCATATTGATACAGTGTTTCTGAAAAGCATTTTAGCAATTTATCAGAAGTCACAAAAATATTTATTCCCTTCTACCCATTTGATCTAATTCTATGAATCTGTCGTAAGGGGAAAAAGAAAAAACAGATTGGTACAAAGATTTAAGCACAAAAATGGTCAGCAATATATTGTTTACAATATTATAATACTATCCAAAAATAGGGCATGATAAATAAAATGATCAAACATTCACAGCATACTTTTTAAAAAGGTATACCTTGAAAAAGTATCTTAGACAAATAATTAATGACATTAAAGATACATAACATGTTATATAAGGGGAGGAGAAACATAAAATTATGTCACGTTATTCTATTTTGTTTTTCTATATGCTGAACAAAGCCATAAATATACCCACTTCCACAGTGATCATCTCCGAGCTAAGTGAGGGACCTTCATCACACGCCATCAAGGTGAATGACCTGATCAGACAGACCTCACCGGAACAGGGTGCGTGAATGGAGAGAGAGAGTAAAAGAAGGCTCCAGGCAGAGGACTTCTCTACCTTACTACTTATCATTTTCCCTGATCAAATGGAGAGAAGGGAACTCTCATACACTGCTGGTGGGAGTGCAAACTGGTGCAGCCACTATGGAAAACAGTGCGGAGATTCCTCAAAATATCAAGAATAGAACTACCATATGATCCAGCTATTCCACTGCTGGGTATTTATCCAAAGAACTTGAAAACACCAATGCGTAAAGATACATGCACCCCTGTGTTCATTGCAGCGTTATTCACAATAGCCAAGATTTGGAAGCAACCTAAGTGCCCATCAAGGGACGAATGGATAAAGAAGATGTGGTATATTTACACAATGGAATACTACTCAGCCATAAGAAACGATGAAATCCAGCCATTCGTGACAACATGGATGGACATTGAGGGTATTATGCAAAGTGAAATAAGTCAGAGGGAGAAGGTCAAATACCGTATGATTTTCTTCATTAAGTAGTAGATAATAACAACAATAAACAAGCACATAGAGACAGAGATTGGATTGGTGGTTACCAGAGGGGAAGGGGGGAGGGAGGAGGGCGAAAGGGATAATTCAGTACGTGTGTGGAGATGGGTTGTAGTTAGTATTTGGGTGGTGAACATGATGTCATCTATGCAGAAATGGAAGTATAATGATGTACACCTGAAATTTATACAATGTTATAAACCAATGTTACTGCAATAAACAAAAAATTTAAAAAGAAACTGTTTTACAATTAAACTTCAATCAAAAAAATAGAAAAAAAGTTTTAAAACAGTACTTGGAAAGGATTAGGAATGTCTATTTTTAAAAGTCAGCAGGGGGGGGCCGGCTCCGTGGCTTAGCGGTTAAGTGCGCGCGCTCTGATGCTGACGGCCCGGGTTCGGATCCCGGGAGCGCCCCGAGGCACCACTTCTCCGTCCAACGCGAGGCCGAGTCCCACGTACAGCAACTAGAAGGATGTGAACCTATGGCATACAACTATCTACTGGGGCTTTGGGGGGAAAAAACTGAATAAATAAAATCTTTAAAAAAAAAAAAAAAAAGTCAGCAGGGGGCACCCCATTCACAGATATAATTTAAGTTTTAGCTGAAGTGTTCGATTTGTTGGTTTCTTTTTAACGAGCATACCACAAACCTTCTCAAAGTTTACATGCTCAAAAATTACCTAAAAATTCTATTTTGTAATGCCAGATTTTACCTTGGGAGAGTAACAACATAAGAATAATTACCCAAAAAAGCATTTTGTTTTTGGGTAATTATTGTTTCCTATTGTTTCCCCCTATTTCTCCAGCATGGAAGAGTAATTACTATCTTACTACTATCACATTTCACAAAACCCCTTCAACTTCATGTTTTCATGTGCTTCTCTTAACAGTAATACAAGATAAGCAAACTTGATAATAATAATGACAGCTTCCACACCCCCAACCTATACTAAGCACCCACTAAGAACCAGGCACTCTGCAAGGTATTTCATACACTTATCTCATTCAAAATTTAATTATTACCAAAAATCTATGAAATAGATACACTATCCCCATTTTACAGATGAGAAAACTGAGGCTCAACAATTAAAGCAATTTGCCAGAGGGCAGATCTATGATCCACACCCAGGTCTGTCTGAATCCGAAGCCTATACAATTTCATCATCCTACACAGACTCCCCAGGAAGCTGAGACTCAGAAAGAAGCAATCATCTGGCCAAGCCTCATTGGCAACCAGAGCGCAGAACTTTCTAACACTTTATCTAATGTGCTTTTCACCAAGGCATGTCGCCTCCATAATACGCAAGTACAGGTCCTTCCATCAAGAGCTTACAGATCATGATCCCATTAAATTTTAAATAACCTCATAAGAAAGCTACAGACTACATAAGGGAAAGATACAGTGGCAAGGGAAAACTCCTTAGGAAGCGTAACTAAATTACAACACAGGGATCAAGGGTAAAGTATTTGATAAAGCATACTCAAAAGAATAACAGTCAATAAAGTTTCCAGATGCAGTTTATATAATCCTAGAATTATGTTTATAATATTAGAATAAGGACTATTTTGAAATCTTTTTAAAGTTACAATTTATGCCTATAGAAATTGCCTATTGACTCAGAGTCATCATTACTTCAGAATATTTTATGATTAAATATTTAGGACTATGTGCTTTTGATAAATACGTATGCTGTGACTACTTAACAAAATAATGAAGAATGAATTATTAAGATATAAATGTTACTTACATATCCCAGTTTGGAGCTATTCGCAAATGCTGGATTAGCAATTGGAACTAGAATAAAAAATTAAGATGTAGATTTCATTCATGAAACAACACAGAAAGTGACTGCTAAGTTAACAAATCAGATGTGTATACAACTGAAATGTGAATCTTGCACCAGGGAGATAAATTATTTACAAAAATGCAAAATCACTGAGTATATGGATAAGATAAAAATAAAAACTAAGAACAGTACTCTCAGTTTCTCCTATCCAGTTATATTCCCTAAATGCACCCCACCCCCAGAAACACACACCAAGTACCAAAAAAGCAACTTTAACACTATCCTGAAAGCCAATGAACTTAAACTTCTTTCAAATCAGTTCCCAAATGAGGGCCCACTATGGAAAACACCCCAGACCACTGTTAACTCCTGTCTGAGAATGACTTCAAAAGCTCTGTCAAATCCTCATAATTTTACCATTGAACCAAGACAGTCCAAGAAATAATGTTCCCAGGGGAAAAAGAAAAAAAATCTTAGAGACCTACTGTCTCCCTTAAGTGTCACATCAGAAAACTTGGAGTTTACCAGGTCAACCCAGTAAAGGAGCCCCTATTCCACATGGGCAGCTCACTCCAGCAGGTGATGAAAGGTCTCTGTCTTATGATTTCAGATGTGAAAAATGTCTTACAATTATTACAAGTTAATATAAAATGCAAGCTGGAGTATTACAAAATAAGTTCAAAATCATTGTCTATGCAACTGCTTTTAGTCCTAAGGATTAAACAGAAGATAAACTGTGGCAAACCTATAATCTTGATAAATCACTTTTTTTATTGTAATTTGAAATCAAATATGTTAGCACTCGTTTTAATCTCTATAGAAATCCTGCATGCTGCAAGGACCGTGAAAGGAGTCTTGTCTTTACAGTTTAACTACCTACCAGGGGAGAATGGAGGAGCCTGGTGGCCACCTCCCTATGACCAGCCACCACACACAGATAGCAAAGGAGGTTCAGCTTGGCTCGGGAGGCTCCCGTGTTCTTCTCAGTGGAGTCAATCTGAGAGCACACTTGTTGCAAAAAGTCATTCCAGTCTTGGTCTTTGAGAAATATTAATTTATCCACTGAAGAGGAAAGAAAATATTAAAAGTGAGTATCAGGGCGGCCCGGTGGCGTAGTGGTTAAGTGCGCGCACAGCTGTTAAGTGCTGCAGTGGCCCGAGGTTCGCAGGTTTGGATCCCAGGCACGCACGGATGCACCGCTTGTCAAGCCACGCTGTGGCGGCGTCTCATATAAAGTAGAGGAAGATGGGCACAGATGTTAGCGCAGGGCCAATCTTCCTCAGCAAAAAGAGGAGGATTGGCAATGGATGTTAGCTCAGGGCTGGTCTTCCTCACAAAACAAAAAAGTGAGTATCGTGAAAAAGGATTGCTGACTATATTACAAGAAAAATAAAACAGAACATAGAATTTCAATAGCTAAGATGAAGACAAAGAAAATTGTGACTTCACAATGCCAAAACCAAAAATACTCCAAAGTTGACACTATTTTTGTTTACTCTTCTATATTCATCTCTTTTTCCACCTATGGAGACTTTTTAACTATGTCAATGGAAAACTGTGCTTAAAAAAGAAAGTAGATGCCTAAAGGAGAACTATCCCGAGAATTTACCAAAATGCAAAGTTAAATAAAATTGTATTATGAAAACACAAGATAACATTGTATAAATAAAACAATCTAGACTTAAAATAATGGAAACGCCAAAAATTTTACAGTTGTTAAAAGGTTCCAATGAAATTACTGTTAAACATAACCAGGTTAATGTGACAGCTGAAATCATCCGAGAGTCAACCTCCAAATCTCTACACAAACACAAGACAAAAACTAGGAAACGAGATGCCATCTAAAATAAACATAGTTTCAGCTGATCTCCATCTTTAAACAAAATAAACTGTCATAATAATTTCCTAAAATAACTTAAAGTAAAAGGGAAAAGGGAAGGAATATTATTTTGAGATAATAATCCTCTCTAGGTTTTCATAAATAGTGGTTCTACTTGACACAGTTTACTAAAATATGAATATTTTATTTTGAATTTACTTTGATTTGATTTCAAATCATAGATTCTACTCTAGCTATGATGAAGAAGTTTTTCTGAACCTAGCATAACAGCTTAAACCATAACTCATCAAACAAAATACATCAAAATTTAAGGTATAAAAAAATTTCTGATGTTCACCCTAAATAAGACTTTCTATTAGGTGAAAGGAAATGTAACAATCATGCTTTAAGTATCTCCACTCCCACATCATCCCCACAAAAGTGAACCATCTGGCCCTGTTCTCAACTGCCCCCTTCCCTCAAGCAGAATCTTGATTCTTCATTGTGGTCTCCAACCCTCTGCACCCACAAGAGCACCATAAATGTTGGAAATTCCCACACGAATACAGGGCAGCCCAGACTCAGTTAAGTAAGGACAAAGGCTAGCAGAAATGGATTACAGGCTGTTTATAACTTACAAAACACTGCCCCAAGAATATAGCCAGTTAGCAAGAAAATAGAAATTTAGCTATTCATAAATAAAATATTCCATTTGCTATTAAATTTCATATTTGTATCTGTCCACAAAGTGTCTACATGTTGGATAAGTCTTTTAGGATCCTACCTGAATGTACTGGTAGATGCAGTATTTTTGGATCAAATTTAATTGGTGGTTGTTTCATTATCTGTGGTTAAAAAAAAAAAAACCTTTTGAGAAAGACATCTGTCTCCTGATATATCTCCTATATCAGATTATAAATCAATAAGGACAGAAAAGAACACTGTAAAATTTGTCACCAAAAAGAATAAGAATTCAACGGTGCCCTTTCAGATTAAAATATACAAATATGGATAATAATTTATAAAAAAACCATTTCAATTGATACCTGCAATAAAATAAGTCTTCACAGAAAAGAGTCACCCTATCTTGGCTTACACTTAAGCTAACTTACCTCTAGGTTAGAAAATCAGTCATTCAACAAATATTTATTGGGTACTGCCAGGGTGAGGTACTATGCTAAGTGTTAAGGAGGATATAAAGATATAAAAGACATGATCCTACTGTCAGAGAGCTGATACTCTGGTGAATAAGACAAACATTTGTTAAAAATTTTTTTAAAAACATAAAATATTTAGGTAACAATGCAAATCAGGCATGACATAATTACAGACAAAATATTTCACAGACAGTTTTTTTTTAATATTAGAGAATGCAGCAAGCACTTTAGGCTGATGTGGTCAGGACAAAGTTTATGGAAGAGGTAGAAGGTGGGCTGAGGTCTCAAAGAATGGTCAGGACTTGATGGTTGAATGAGAGAAGACACTAGGAGGCTGTAACAGCCTGAACAGGAAAGTACACAATTTTTTTGAGGAAAGTGAAGAAAACATGTAGTTGGATCCATGAGTTTGGAACAGCCAGGGTACTCCATCTTGAGACTTTTAATAAAAAATTCAACCATCATTTCTATGTCTAACTTCTCCAAAATCTCTCTGTAGATCATTTGAAACACCTTTGCTGGGGCCGGCCCGGTGGCGTAGCAGTTAAGTTCTCATGCTCCACTTCGGGCGGCCCGGGGTTCACGGGTTTGGATCCCAGGCATGGACTGACGCACTGCTTGTCAAGCCATGCTGTGGCAGTGTCCCATAAAAAGTGGAGGAAGATGGGCACAGAGGTTAGCCCAGGGCCAATCTTCCTCAGCAAAAAGAGGAGGATTGGCAGCTGTTAGCTCAGGGCTGATCTTCCTCACAAAAAAAAAAAAAAAAAAAAAACCTTTGCTGGTAGTATTCTTGCCAAAAATGCATAATCTCATTGTAATCAGAAGAAACCTTTAGAAAAACCCAACCTGAGGGACATTCTAGAAAATACCTGACCAGTGTATAAAATATCTGACCACTTCAAAGTGTCAGGGTCATGAAAGACAAGGAGGTTGAGAAATTACCACAAGGCCATGAAAGACAAGGAGAGACGGTAAGAGAGTAAAGAATCATAACAACTAACTGTACCATGGGATCCTGGAACAGAAAAAGGACATCAGCAGCACAACTGGTAAAATTCAAATAAGTTTAGTAGATTAGTTAATAGCACAGTACCAGTGTTAATTCCCTGGTTTTGCTAATTCCCTGGTTATACTATAATCCTGTGAGATGTTAACATTAGGAGAAGCTGGGTAAAAGGTATTCAGAAACTCTATTTTTGAACCTATCCTGTAAGTCTAAAATTAGTTCAAAATTAAAAGTTAAAAAAAAAAAAACTGCTACTGGCTAAGGTTTCCACAACTAAGTGCAGTTATAAGAAGAAATATAGAGAGAATATGGTCAAAAGATATCACAAATTGTTCTAGAAGGTCCACTGAGAAAATGCCCCATTACACATTAAATTTGGCATGATGTGTAGTTACTCTGCCAGAGATCTAAACTCATAAAAAGAATTAGCTCCACTATAAAAAACAGCTGAGTAATCTATATTAATTGTTGTTAATCTAGTCAACAAAAATGCAGCCAAGAAATCATTTGTTCTAAACTAATGCTCTCCAATGAGATGAGAGGAAACCATCATAAATTAACACAGAAAAAAAATTTAAAAAAAAACAAGAAAATTAAAATACAGACTAGGAGGTGAAATGTGAGCATGTTGGAGACTGGAAATCAAAAGAAAACAGAAGGAATGAGAAATGAATTGTTTTTCAAGGAGAGTACTCATCATCCCCTAGAAATACAGTATTACAGTCCAAAAGACGTGAGGCAAAAAAAATCACACTAGGTTAGAAGAGCATTATGAACCACGACTCCCCAAGCTCCCAGTGTCTTCCCACTGTCTACCCTGCAGTCTTGACAACCTGTGACAGGGTATGGTCTCTGTGATCTGCCCACCCACCCCAGCCTGGTGATCAGTGCTCACTGATAAATGCCTTCGTAGCACATCAGCTACTAGAATATTTGGAGTAATTCACCTAAGTACATGTGGAGAAATGAAGGAACTGAGGGCTAAGGTCTCAGGTGTAGAAGTCAGCAGCCACTCCTCAGCAGATGGACTGATAAGAGGCAGAGCTAATGCACAAGAGGAAGAAAACTCACCACTCCAGTGAAGTGGAAGGCAATGCAGGAAGAAGAGAGGGTTACAGACAGGGTGGGAGTCAGAAATGCAGACATGTGGCATGAGTGAAATAAAAGCAGACAAGAGGATCAGCAAAAAAAATTAGGCAAAAAATATTTAGACGGAAAATATCACCCAGATTTCTGCCCTCAGTGAAGTCTAAGACTCAGCCCTTGGTTCTTAGGGCATCTTTCCGCACCTTTGGATTGTCAATAATTGGGGTGACAACAAGATCTGAGTCCATGTAGATAAGCTCTCTCATCTGGGATTCCACATCCTGCTGACTCAGGTGTCCACTTGTAATCTGAAACAAGAACAAAAATTAGACTTTGTTTCTGTAACTAACGAAGAGCTTTAAAAGACTGAGCGAATAAGATGCGAGGTAAAACACCACTGAAAAAGGTCACCTATATCAATGTACCTCAACTGCTATTCAAAACACTTTCACAGATAGTCTCATTTGATCATCACAAAAACCCTAAACCATATGTCTCATTATTCCCATTTTTACAGATGACAAACAGAAGGCTCAGAGAGAGTAACTGACTCACTCAGGTTTACCACAAAGGCTGGTTAGGACTAGAAAACAGATCTTCTATAGTTTGATGTTCTAAACTACGATGAGGCAAACCCAGTTTTGCAATTATCAGCATGGTTTTTAATCTTTCATCCACCAAACACTAATCAATTTATTTCTGCTTTACAAAATATTCAATATAAAGTTAAGATTATAGCATAAAAAAATTACATCAACGCAACAAGACCTTCTCCAAGGCATATAATAGTAAAATTGGCAAAAGTCAGTGACAAAGAAAAAATATCCAGGGCAGCAAGGCAGAAGAAAATAATCTACAAAGGAACCCCTATCAGGCTTTCAGTGGATTTCTCAGCAGAAACTTTACAGGCTAGGAGAGAATGGAATGATATATTCAAAATACTGAAAGACAAAAACTTTCAGCCAAGGATACTCTATCCAGCAAAACTATCCTTCAGACACGATGGAGAAATAAAAGCTTTCCCAGATAAACAAAAGCTGAGGGAGTTCATCACCTCTAGACCTCCCCTACAAGAAATGATCAAGGATGCCCTTATACCTGAAACGAAAAGGCAAAGGTTTACAAAGTTTTGAGCAAGGAAACAAATAGACAAAATCAGAAAACTGCAATTCTCTTTCAGAACAGGGTAGCAAATATTTAATTATAACTTAAAAGATAAAGGGAAGGAAGGGGCCAGCTCGGTGGCATAGTGGTTAAGTGCACATGCTCTGCTGCGGCGGCCTGGGGCTCGCAGGTTCAGATCCTGGGCGCGCACTGATGCACTGCTTGTCAAGCCATGCTGGGCGGCATCCCATATAAAGTGGAGGAAGATGGGCATGGATGTTAGCCCAGAGCCAGTCTTCCTCAGCAAAAAGAGGAGGATTGGCAAGAGATGTTAGCTCAGGGCTAATCTTCCTCACAAAAAAAGAAAAAGGGAAGGAAAGCATCAAAAGTAACTATAAACACTTCAAATTAGTCACAAACTCACAACAGAATACAAAATAATTTGTGACAACAATAACTCAAGAGGAAGAGGAAAGGGATGGAACCTTCTTAGGCTAATGGAGATAAGAGGCTACCAGAAAACGGACTATCTCAACTACGAGATCTTTATACAAACCTCATGGTAACCACTAAACAAAAAATCAGAGCAGAGCCACAATTCATAAATAAAGAGAAAACTGAGAAAACCACCAAACTGAAATGGCAGTCAGAAATACAAAGGAAGAGAAACAACAGAAATACAGAACAACTGGAAAACAAGAGATAAAATGGCAGTATTAAGCCCTCATATACCAATAATCACTCTAAATGTAAACAGATTGAATTCTCCAATCAAAAGACACAGAGTAGCTGGAAGGATTAAAAAACAAGACCCAACAATATGCTGCCTCCAGGAAACACAGCTCAGCTCTAGAGACAAACATAGGTGTAGAGTGAAGGGATGGAAGACAATACTCTAAGCTAATGGCAAAGAAAAGAAAGCAGGTGTTACCATACTTATATCAGACAAAGCAGACTTCAAGATAAAAAAGACAATGCAAGACCAATAGGGGCAGTATATAATGATAAAAGGGACTTTCCACCAAGAGGACATAACACTTAGGAACATATATGCACCTAACACAGGAGCACCAAAGTATATAAAGCAACTATTAACAGACCTAAAGGGAGAAATTAACAGCAATACAATTATAGTAGGGGATCTCAACACCCCACTTACATCAATGGATAAATCATCCAGACAGAAAGTCAACAAGGAAATAGTGGATTTAAATGAAACACTAAATCAGATGGACTTAATAAATACATATAGAGTATTCCATCCAAAAACAGCAGAATACACATTCTTCTCAAGTGCACATGGAACATTCTCAAAGACAGACCATATGTTGGGAAACAAGGCAAGCCTCAATAAATTTAAGGAGATTGAAATCATCTCAAGCACCTTTTCCAACAACAATGCTATGAAACTAGAAATCGACTACAAGAAAAAAGCCAGCAAAGTCACAAATATGTGGAGACTAAACAAAATGCTACTGAACAACCATTAGATCAACGAAGAAATCAAAAGAGAAATTAAAAAATACCTGGAGACAAATGAAAATACAACATACCAACTCTAACGGGATGCAGCAAAAGTGCTTATAAAAGGGAAATTCACAGCAATACAGGCCCACCTCAACAAACAAGAAAAATACCAAATAAATAATCTTAAACTATACCTAACAAAACTAGAAAAAGAAGAACAAACAAAGCCCAAAGTCAGCAGAAGGAGGGAAATAATAAAAATTAGAGCAGAAATACATGAAATAGAGACTAAAAAACAGTAGAAAGAATCAATGAAACTAAGACCTGGTTCTTTGAGAAGATAAACAAAATTGACAAACCCTAAGACAGAACGCATTAAGAAAAAAAGAGAGAAGGCTCAAATAAATAAAATTAGAAATGAAAGAGGAGAAATTACAACAGATACCACAGAAATACAAAGGATTATAAGAGAATACTATGAGAAACTATATGCCCACAAATTGGATAACTTAGAAGGAATGGATATACTCTTAGACTCATACAACCTCCCAAAAAGTCATATAAATCAAGAAGAAATAGAGAATTTGAATAGACCAATCACAAGTAAAGAGACGGAAACAGTAATCAAAAACCTCCCAAAAACAAAAGTCCAGGACCAGATGGCTTCTCTGTAGAATTCTACCAAACATTCAAAGAAGATTTAATACCTATCCTTCTCAAACTATTCCAAACAACTGAGGAAGACGGAACGTTTCCTAACTCATTCTATGAGGCCAACATTACCCTGATACCAAAACAAGGCAAGGACAGCACAAAGAAGGAAAATTATAGGTCAATATTGCTGATGAACATCGTTGCAAAAATCCTCAACAAAATACTGGCAAACCGCATACAGCAATACATTAAAAGGATCATACATCACGATCAAGTGGGATTTATACCAGGGACACAAGTATGGTTCAACTTCCGCAAATCAATCAATGTGATACACCACATTAACAAAATGAGGAATAAAAATCACATGAACATCTCAACAGACACAGAGAAAGCATTTAGCAAGATCCAATATCCATTTATGATAAAAACTCTCAATAAAATGGGTATAGAAGGAAAGTACCTCAATATAATAAAGGCCATACATGACAAACCCACAGCCAACATCATACTTCACAGTGAAAAACTAAAAGCCAGCCCTCTGAGAACAGGAACAAGACAAGGATGCCAGTCTCGCCACTCCGATTCAACATAGTACTTGAGGTGTTGGCCAGAGTAATTAGGCAAGAAGAAGAAATAAAAGGAATCCAAATTGGAAAGGAAGAAATGAAACTTTCACTGGGGCCGGCCCAGTGGCGTAGTGGTTAAGTTCACGCACTTCACGTTGGCAGCCCGGGGTTCACAGGTTCAGATCCTGGGGGCAGACTGACGCGCTGCTTATCAAGCCATGCTGTGGTGGCATCCCATATAAAGTAGAGGAAGATGGGCACAGATGTTAGACCAGGGCCAATCTTCCTCAGCAAAACAAGGAGGATTGGCAACAGATGTTAGCTCAGGGTTAATCTTCCTCAAAAAAAAAAAAAAAAAAACTCTCACTGTTTGCAGATGACATGATTCTGTATACAGAAAACCCTAAAGAATCCATCAGAAAACTATGAAAAATAATCAACAACTATAGCAAAGCTGCAGGGTACAAAATCAACTTATAAAAATCAGTTGCATTTCTATACACTAATAACGAACTAGTAGAAAGAGAACTCAAGAATATAATCCCATTTACAATCACAACAAAAAGAATAAAATATCTAGGAATAAATTTAACCAAGGAGGTGAAAGACCTATATTCTGAAAACTATAAGACATTATTGAAAGAAATCAAAGATGACATAAAGAAATGGCATAAAGACATGTTCGTGGATTGGAAGAATAAACATAGTTAAAACGTCCATATTACCTAAAGCAAAGTGCAGATTCAATGCAATCCCAATCAGAATCCCAATGACATTCTTCATGGAAATAGAACAAAGAATCCTAAAATTTATATGGAACCACAAAAGACCCTGAATAGCCAAAGCAATCCTGAGAGAAAAGAACAAAGCTGGAGGCATCACAATCTTTGACTTCAAAATATCCTATAAAGCTATAGTAATCAAAGGGGCACGGTACTAGCACAATAACAGACACATAGATCAATGGAACAGAATTGAAAGCCCAGAAATAAAACCACACTCTGTGGACAGCTAATCTTCCACAAAGGAGCCAAGAACATACAATGGAGAAAGCTAAGTCTCTTCAGTAAACCGTTTTGGGGAAACGGGACCAGCCACATGCAAAAGAATGAAAGTAGACCATTATCTTACACCATACACAAAAATTAACTCAAAATAGATTAAAGACTTGAAGGTAAGACCTGAAACCATAAAAATTCTAGAAGAAAATATAGGCTTTGACATCAATCTTAGCAGCATCTTTTTGAATACCATGTCTACTCAGGCATGGGAAACAAAAGAAAAAAAATAAACAAATGAGTCTACACCAGACTAAAGAGCTTCTGCTAGGCAAAGTAAACCAGGAACAAAACAAAAAGACAACCTACCAACTGGGAGAAAATATTTGCAAATCATATATCCAACAAGGGGTTAATTTCCAAAATATACAAAGAACTCATGCAACTCAACAACAACAAAAAAACAACCTGATCAAAAAATGGGCAGAGGATATGAACAGATATTTTTCCAAAGAAGATATACAGTTGGTCAACAGGTACATGAAAAGATGTTAAACATCACTAATCATTAGAGAAATGTAAATCAAAACTACAATAAGATATCACCTTACACCTGTCAGCATGGCTATAATTACCAAGACAAAAAATAATAAATGTTGGAGAGGATGTGGAGAAAAGGGAACCCTCATACACTGCTGGTTGGAATGCAAACTGGTGCAGCCACTAATCGAAAACAGTATGGAGAGTTCTCAAAAAATTAAAAATATAAATACCATACAATCCAGCTATCCCACTAATGAATATTTATCCAAAGAACTTGAAATCAACAATTCAAAGACACTCATTGCAGCATTATCCACAATAGCCAAGATGTGGAAGCAACCCAAGTGCCCATCAACTGATGAATGGATAAAGAAGATGTGGTACATATATACAATGGATTACTACTCATCCATAAAAAAAGACAAAATCATCCCACTTGCAACAACATGGATGGACCTTGAAGGTATGATGTTAAGCAAAATAAGCCAGACAGAGAAAGATAAATACTGAATGATTTCACTTATATGTGGAAGATAAACAAACACATGGATAAAGAAAACAGATTAGTGGTTACCAGAGAGGAAGGAAGTCAGGAGGTGGGCAAAAGGGGTAAATGGGCACCTATGTATGGTGACAGATAAAAATTAGACTACTGGTGGTGAGCACGATGCAGTCTATACAGAAACTGATACATAATGATGTACACCTGAATTTACACAATGTCATAAACCATTATGACCTCAATAAAATAACTGGCCAAAAAATGCTTAAGAACACGGACTTTCAGGGCCGGCCTGGTGGCATAGCAGTTAAGTTCCGTGTTCCACTTTAGCAGCCCAGGGTTCACCAGTTCAGATCCTGGGCGTGGACCTACTCACCTCTCATCAAGCCATGGTGAGGTGGCGTCCCACAAGAAGAATCAGAAGGACCTACAACTAGGATATACAACTATGTACTGGGGCTTTGGGGAGAAAAAAGAAAAAGAGGAAGATTGGCAACAGACGTTAGCTCAGGGCCAATCTTCCTCAAAAAAATAAAAGAATATGGACTTTCAACACAAAAAGACTTGCAAGAAAAGCCAAAATGAATCAACTGAAAAATTATCAAAATAATATAAGATTTAGTAAGGTAGACCAACTAGAAAATTTATATGTAAAAATTAATTTCCTATATATAAACTGTATGCACAAATAACAGGTTATAAAAATGAAATATCCCATTCACAATAACAAAAAATGAACAATTAAATAGAATAAAATGCTCAAGAGTAAACTAAGTAACCAAAAATTGCAACGAGATCTCATTTACTAAATGAAAAAAATTAAGTTGTAAAATTATGTTCCCTTGTTTGGAAATGAACATATACATATAGAACCAGAAGTAGGGATACCAAAATGTAATCAGTGGTTACTCCAGGTAATTAAATTATAAGTAGTTTTTTAATTTTCTTTGTTCTTGTCTACATTTTCCAAGTTTTCTACAGTTATTATGTAATTTTTGTAACTGAAAAAACGTATTTAAAAAATTATAACATAAACTCCCTTATAGTACTTACATAATTACTGCTTGAATATTCTCAATAAAATGATTACATATGCTCCTCTACAATAACCATCTGCCAGAAGAGATTCAACATCTAACGCATTTCAGAACGCATATTTTACTTTTAAGCTAATTTGCCATCTCACATATAACTAAACAATTTTTAGCAAAGTGAGATTTAATTATTACCCATTTACATTTCAGTTCAATACAGAAATAAGTTTCACATGGTCCAAATGCATTTCACATTACATAAAAATTACAGTAACAACTAAAAGCAAGTATATCCATCAAGTAATAAGTACAATAAAAGATAACTTGGAAAACTTTTTTAATTCAAAATATTTCTGCATTCAAAACAATTATGACTGAAAGAAATAATAAGAAACAGAAAGACATCCCGTGTTCCTGGAGGAAAACTTTACATTGTTAGGATGGCAATACTCCCCAAACTGACCCACAGATTCAACGCAATTGCTATCACAATCCCAGCTGGCTTCTTTGCAGAAATCGAAAAACTAATCCTAAAGTTCATATGGAAATGCAAGGGACCCAGAAGAGCCAAAACAACCTTGAAAAAGAACAAAATTGGAGGAATCATACTTCCTAACTTCACAACTTACTAAAAAGCTATAGTGATCAAGACAGTGTGCTAGTAGCATGAGGAAAGACATATAGATCAATGGAATAGAACTGAAAGTCCAGAAACAAACCTTCACATTTACAGTCAATTGATATTCAACAGGAATGTGAAGACGATTAAATGAGAAAAGAATAGTCTTTTCAACAAATGGTGCTGAGATAACCCGACATCCACATGCAAAACAATGAAGCTGGACCCTCTACCTCATGCCATATATAAAAATTAACTCAAAATGGACTAAAAACCTAAAATGTAAGAGCTAAGTAAGTATAGGCATAACCTATTGAGTAGGCAATGGTTTCTAAATTATGACACCAAAGGCACAAGCAACAACAAACACACACACAAAAAAAATAATCTGACCTACATCAAAATAAAAATTTTTGTGCTTCAAAGGACACGATCAAGAAAGTGAAAAGACAACCCACAGATTGGGAGAAAAGATTTACAAATCACGTATCTAGAATATATAAAGAATTTTCACAACTCAATAAATGGGCAAAGGGTTTAAATAGACATTCTTCCAAAGAAGATATACGAATGGCCAATAAGCACATGAAAAAATGCTCAACATTATTAGCCATCAGGGAAATGCAAATCAAAACCACAATGAGATACAATTTCACACCCACTAGTATGGCTATAATAAAAAAGAGACAATGCAGCATTATTCACAATAGCCAAAACGTTGAAGCAACGCAAGTGTCCATCGAAAGATGAATGAGTAAATTGGTATACACACACAGTGGAACATTATTCAGCCTTAAAAAGGAATGAAATTCTAATACATGATACAACATGGATGGACCTTAAAGATGTTATGCTAAGTGAAATAAACCGGACACAAAATGACAAATATTGTATGATTCCACTTATATGAGGTTACTAGGCAAATTTATGGAGGCAGAAAGTAGAATAGTAGTTGCCAGGGCTGGGGGAAGAGGGAAACAGGGAGTTATTATTTAGTGAGTAAAGAGTTTCAGTTTGGGATGATGAAAAAGTTCTGGAGATGGATAGTGGTAATGGCTGCACAACAACATGAATGTACTTAATGCCACCGAACTGTACACTTAACAATAGTTAAAACGGTAAATTTTATGTAATGTACATTTTAGCACAATTAAAAAAAAGAAAGACAGACGATAACAAGTTTTGGTAAGGACGTGTAAAAACAGCAACTCGCATACATCACTGGTGAGAATGTAAAATGGCACAGCTGCTTTGGAAAACAGTTTGGCAGTTCTTCAAAAGGTTAGACATAGAGTTACCATATGATGCAGCAATGCTACTCCTGTGATATAAAGAGAAATTAAAACATATGCCCACACAAAAACATGTACACAAACATTCATAGCAGCATTATTCATAATAGCCAAAAGGTGGAAACCCAAATGTTCATCAGCTGATGAACGGAAAAATAAAATGTGGTATATACAATAGAATATTATTTGGCAATAAAAAGGAATATACTACTGATACAGGCTACAATTTGGATGAATCTTAAAAACATTATATTAAGTGAAAAAAGCCAGTCACAAAAGATCACATATTATATTATTCCATTTACATGAAATGTCCATAATACGCAAATTTATAAAGACAGAAAGTAAGATTAGTGGTTGCCTAGGGTGAGAGGGGAGAGAAATTGGGGGAAAATAGGAGAATGACTGCTAATGGGTATAGAGTTTCTTTGTGGGATGATGAGAGCAGCCTAAAATTGACTGTGGTGATGGTTACATAACTCTGTGAATATGCTAAAAGCCATTAAATTGTACACTTTAAATGGGTGAATTACACAGTATGACAACTATATCTGAATATAGCTGTTATCAGAAAAACAACTGTGAAGCAATTCTCTTAAGAGTACTTACTAGGAAAACCAATGATAATCAACGAAGATGACTTAATTGTAAATTTTGTAATTATGAACATAGTTCAGAGATCAACTTGCAATTGTTCTTCTAAGTCTCTATATCTTATGTAGAAAACAAATTCCATCTCTGCTCACCTCGGTCAAAGGAGAGGTCTTCTGTGGTGAATTCTGACTCATATCTCCACCAGGACTTAATTCCACTGCAGTGCTAGTTCTTGGAGTAGGACGAGAACTGAAAAATACACACCAGTTAACGTTTTTCAGATTTTAGAACTTTACCTTCTGATTCCTATTTTCTGGGAAAAAACACATCTCATGAAAAATGGTAGAATATGGTGATTCTATGTGATCTCGTATATAAAAAAAGTTTAAACTCTAATTTGTGTTTATATGACACTATTATTTTTGTAACAGTTTTTAAAGCAATTTCCTGACTATAGTTTCTATGCTATATACAGTATTTTGTTTTAACTAGAAACCTTAAGACATTGATTTTAAGATTTTTTAAATGCCTGCTGGTGTAGGCAGGATTAACATAATAAAATAGAGCAAATATTCTACAAAGGATGAAAAATATTTACAATTTTGTTTCACAAAATTTTGAAATGGAAAATTACCTTGGTACCTATTTAAGATAAGTAACAAGTAAGTTTTCATATGCATCTATTTACAATGATTCCTCCTGCACCTACAAATGGTTGCCATATTCTATAGGTCACTCCATTACTCTTGGGTCTCTGATTTTGAGTTTTTCACATTTTAAGAAATTCTCCCACTCAAATCATTAGGGTCTTTTTTAATAAATTCTTTCAAATTTCCAAATATCAGGATTCTCACCTCTCTTTCACTTATCTATTTATTCATTCATTAAACAAGTACTTACTTAGCTCACAAAAGATGCCAAAGATTATCCAAAGTTTTTTAAAAACTGAATTTCAAACGCCTAAGATGTAGGTAAATAAATTTAACATATTTTATATTTCAATACGGGTAAAACAAATCAAAAAATTTTAGTTTATTGTTATAACCCCTATGTAATTAAATAAAACTATTTCTCTATGAGACTAAAACCATAAATAAAATATAACACAATATTTATGTATTATTAAATTTTTAAATACATTTTTCAATCACATTAAAATACTGTTCTGATCTTTTATTATTTCAATGATTTCATTGAAATAATAAACATTGTTTAAGCCTCCATATACAACAACATTTGAAGAAAAACACATGTTCTTTTCTATAAGTCTACATCCAACAAAGAAGCTGGACTTCCGAAATTTTAAATTCAATTCTATTTGAAGCGAAAGTACAAAATGAAAAGGTTTAACCCTTATAAATAGGAAAGATAAGGTGGTTTTGTTAAAACTTTTTTAAAATACATAGCAAAATCTACATTCCATTGGCTAGCACTTAATGGTGACTTTGAAAGCCGAGAGTGACACTGGAATTTGGCATTCATATCTGCCCTTTCTCTTTGTGAAATATGGTTTGCCACCAGGACAATAAATGCTTTGAGAAGATTTAACTTTCGTCTCCCATGGACTCCTTACTGCTCCGTCATTTTACATACCTGAGAAGAAACATGGACTCACTCGGCTGACCCCCAAGAGTACTCTTAGGCCGCAACTTCGTTGGATTTTCTGTGGCAGGAAAGTTAAACGTTATCCACAAAGGAAGAAAAACATGATGAGCAGGGCATAAGGCAGACAGAGATTTGAAGAGAAAGATAAGACAAACTAAGAACTCTCAGAAATAGCATCCTAAGCAGCATGAACGTGCTCCAGTGAAAGCTCACCCAGTCTGAAAGAGTGACTTAGTCGCTGACCACTCTTCTCCCCTTTTGCTTGTCCACTCTGAGGGCTCTTCAAAAGCTCCTTGGAATCTTGTGTACCAGAAGACTCCATCATGTTTCTGCTGTTCAACAAGAGAAAGCCAACAGAATCAAACTTATTTGGGAGCTCTGTATCGTTTTCTGTATAGAACAAGAGGCTGGAAAAGATAATTAAACTATACACCGCATGTATATACTAAGAAGTCTATAAACCTTATCCCTGAAAAATAAATGGCAGTGGGCATATTGGGGAAGTAAACCAGAACTTGAAGTACCAGTTAACCAGCAGTGGGTTTCCCTTTTATTTTCTCCCTTCCAGTACTGCCCAACCTGGACTCAAAGGTGAGTACAGACAGAAGGAGCCTCAAGAGAAGCCCTCTATTTCTGTTCCAAGGAACAAGAAAGGGGAGCCCTCAGGGTCAGAGCAGCGGAAATCCTCTAGTTTTTTTTTCTTTTTCCATTTCGTCCTGCTCCAGCCTCCAGGCAATCCTGCAGCAGCTGGCTGGGGACAGCAGCAGCTTCCAGCCAGTGCCTAAAACTCTGAGGGAGGGGCCTCCTCTTCTCTAACCAGAGAGCTATTCTGATCACAGCTAAGAATGTGAGGCAAATCCCTGTTGCTCTGCTCTCCTTTTTTCTCTCTCTTGCCGTCCTCCTGCCACTAGGCCCCAAACACATCCAGGAAGACATAAAAATAATATACCATGACAAAGTGGGGTTTCTTGTGGGAATTCAAGGCTGGTTCAATATTTGAAAACCAATTTATGTATGACTCCATAATGAGAGTATAAAGAAGAAAAACCACATGATCATATCAACTGATACAAAAAGGCTTAGACAAAATTCAACATTCAAACTGAAAAAGAACAGCTGCAAAAGCCTCCAGCTCATCATACTTAATAAGGAAAAGCTGAATGCTTTCGTCCTAAAATCAGACACCAGGCAAAGGTGTTCACTTTCATCACTCCTGATTCAATATCTTACTGAAAAGTCCTAGCAAGGGCTATAAGGCAAGAAAAAGAAATAAAAGGCATAAGAATTAAAAAGAAAGATGACAAACTAAGGTCAGAGGTGTTCCATGACTTGCTGACACTGACAGATCAGGACCAGAGCCCAGTTTTCTGTGGTTCCCATAGAGCCTAATACAATGGTGAGTACACCTAATACAATGGTGAGTACACCTAATACAATGGTGAGCACACAGTTCAACCTCACTGGATCACAGAAGCCAAAGTTTGAGAGAGACCTCAAATAGAATCAGACTTCTCTATCCAATACACTGAATTTGCCAAGACTAAAATTAAGAATCAGACAACCATTTACTACTGAACGAGTTGAGGGGGAAAAAGTCAATTATCAGGACTTGACCTCTATCTAACTACTTCTCACCTTGTTCTTTCCAAAATACCACCACTTTTGTAAGTATCCTGGGCTAAGAAGATTTTATAATAAAAATAAAGTATATCATTCAGGATGGGCCAGGTTATGCTGTGGTAACACACATCCCACAAATCCTAGTGGCTTAGATAAATCTCATAACTCTATGTCTCACTCATTCACATAGCCATTGAAGGCTGGCAGGAAAGCTATGCTCATTGTAGTCACTAAAGACCCAGCCTGACAGCAACTCTATTTGGACATTTTCTTCCCAATTACCTCATCAGGAGGAAGAAATGCTCCTGAAGAAATGTGGCAAATCACATACTGGCTCTTAAAGTTCCTATCCAGAAATAACACACATCTATTCTATTTACATTTCATTAGTCAAAGCAAGTCACATGACCACATCTAACTTAAAAGGAGGAAATGAGATCCTACCATGTGCTTGTAAGTGGGAAATTAGTTATATCTGGTAAACAGAACCAATGACTATCATCCTAAATCACTGACTGGAGAACAAACAGCTGATCAGAAAATGAGCAAAATCAAGAACATAAAAATATCATGACTAAACTCTTTAAGCAACTCTTAATTAAACAAATGCTTGATTTTCTCTGATAATGAAAGCATAGAAATTCATATCATTGATGCTGCATTATTAGAATAGTAATGGGAATGAGTGTTTAATAACCATGCCCCACACACAAAGATAAGCTTATACTACCTGACGTCGGAATCCTCAGTGCTTGAGTCCTGATCTTTTCTAGTGAAAGCATCCTTCCAAAATGAATGCTGTAGTAGGCCTGCCCAAGTTAACCTTTATAAAACATAAATGTTAAAATTCTATTTTAACATGTTTTACCATACAGAATTCCCAGGACATGTCCCAGTTACATATATCAGATTTTACAATTTATACATCTCTATATAAATGTACCTCTGCAATTGTTTCACACTTTACCCTTTCCTTTTAGTATGCAATTTATCTCTCTTAGGCAGCAACACCAGAAAAAATAATTCAGAAGTCTTAAACGGTACAGAATAAAAGAGTCTGACAACTAAGTATTAGAAGTCTCAGGTTCACATTCCGGGGAGCCTTTGGGTTCTCAGAACAGTCTTTGAAGGGAGTCTGTAAATAATCTAAAATTTTAGAGTAAATATATCAGATATTATCAATCTACAATTTTGTCATCCTTTATGTCCCAAGAGAGGCTAGATTATTCTAGGTGCCCTGCCTATTTCACACATTTAATTTTTGGAACTTCACTTTTAGAACTTTATTCAGAAATAAACAAGAATATCAGCCTCATGTATCAGCCTCATACAAAACCACACCTCTGTTTAGGAGTCAAAATGTTATCTAGCTAGTTCACTCACATCAAAATGACTTCAGGCTGTATGTATCCAAAACCCAGACTCACTTTCACAGCATTAAGTTTTACTACTAATAGAGTATATACCTCTAAGTATACTCATCAGACTGAGAATGGTTAAGCCTGACTGAAATTTAAAAACAAAAAAGAAAATATTTATATTTGATTAATTTACCTATTCAAAATTTCTGTATTGAAATAAAAACTACTTCGATCAAAATCAAAACACAAATGATAGAGAAAGAATTTGCAATATTTAATATCCCTTTTATACAAAGGGCTCTTAAAATTCACTAACAGAGAAATAAAAATTGCCAATAAAATGGAATTTCTTTTTCATCCATTAGATTGACAAAAATTTATAAGATCAACAAAGCCCACTGTAGGTAATGGTGGGAGGGAAGGAGCTTTCTAATGTTGCTGGAAGTATAAACCAGCACATGCTCCTAGAACGCAGCAAATGCATCAGACTTTTTAATGTTCTTAGCCTTTGGCCAGCAACTCACTTTGAAAAATTTATCCAAAGGAGATAACTGCCTAAGTGAACAAAAACAATAAAAAATACACAAAAGGATATTTACTGTAGCAGTGTATAAGATATTCTAAATCAAGAAGCACTGTAAATGTTTATTGTTATTATAGGTTATTGCATTTACATTCTGTAGCAATTTAAAATGACTAAGCAGAAAGAGAAAAAACTAGGTTATGGAGTGGTAACTTACGCAACAGAATATAAAATGTAGGGATATAAATATGTGAAAATGTGGATATGTATACCGTCCTAAAAAAATTAAAGTATATTTGTATCCTATCAAAAGATGTCTGGGAGATTATCCACCAAAATAACACTAATCCTAAAAGCATTCTATTGTAAGCATGGGAGGTTTGTCCTACAACTTATACAAGAATCAGCATTTCCTTCTGCAGTTTTTCTGTTATATTTAATGAAGAAAGAGAATGGATTATTTTATACGCTACACTAAACTTATTCTTCATTTTACATCCTGAAGCAGAGACCTCAAATACTTGCCTAAAACCCCCCAGTTACCTAGTGGCAGAACCAGAACTAGAAACCAGTTGCTTTTGTTTCCCAGGCCAGAGAGAGCCCCTCCCCACTGCCCACCTCCTCTGCCCTCCCCTATCCTATGCCACAAGGTTTTCTAACTTTCTGCCGTCACTGCAACACAGAAAATTCACCCTGTGCCTATTACTCTGCTGCTTGACATCCCCATTATGACAGGATTATCATAAAAACACATCACATTAAAACACCACTCAGTTAGTCGTTAGTACATTAACTGTCTTGACAGTATCATCCCTAGTTCAATCATCTAAGACAATGTTAGCCTGAAATCCGCAACAGAAAAAAATGCACTTCTTGGATTTGGGAGTTACAAGAAAATCTGCCAATCTACTAGGCAACTATTTAACATACTAAAAGAGAAACTGACTTTAAAAATTCCTCATGATTAAAAACACCTACAAACAGAGAAAACACAATGTAAACTCAGATTTCTTCCCTTTTTTTAAAAAACAAAAGAGGTAGTTTGAAGAGCTCTTTGTATATTAAGAACAGTACTATTTTAGAAGTACATGCAAGGAAAAAAGATTCCACTATTCATTCATATTAAAATACCATCCATCCATACCTTTTCTGAGGATCTTTTTGAAGTAAACCATCAAGCAAATTAATAAAATCTGAAGAAGCTTTAGGAAGAGAAGAATCTACACACAAATTCCCAAAAGGAAAAAAAAAATAAGTAGATGAATACATACGCTACATCAACACTTAAAGTAATAGTATTTTAAGCACATAAATTATTTTTAAGAGAACACTGAATTCATTAATAACAACTACAGCCTCTATGTAATGGGAGAGGGGCATAAAAATAAAAAACATTTTTTCTTAGACCACAAAAAACATAATCTCAAAAACTAAGTTTTGACTAACCCCTAAACTTTCTCTTTATTGAATAACCCCAGTAAGGATCACCAGCCTGACTAACTCAGACCCTTGTCTTCAACTACGAACTATGCCTCATTTTCTGAGGCATTCTTAACTTGATCAACTTTGCTTTATAATATACTATGATTAGAATACTTGCAATCCCTCTTTTCTTTACTTTGAAGATTTTTAACAGGAAAATAATAAATATCACAATATCATGATACTGTCCACTTCCATTAATCTCCAAATGTTCCATCTTTTTAAAATCGGTAGATATATACTACGACAAAATTATCAATCTATGGTTAAAAGAAGTGGCCATGAAGACAATGGCCAAAGACATGGCCAAGCACCCCTGAGACAAAGCTATCCAAACAGACGGTGCTATCGGGCACTACGGCCACAGTCTGATGAAGACCCTGCGAAATAAGCAAGCTTGGGCCACCAGGGGTATCTTGACCAGATCTTTGACACCTTCATCTTCAGATTTCTCTTCTCTGCATAAAAATCTTTAACTTACAAGAGAAAACAATAATCAATACTGGATTTAAAAAAATAAAATCAGAAGTCATCATTATACAAATATGAAACGACTGATTTCTACAAAAGCTAAGACAAAGTTAATGAAAAAAAAGTCTAGCTTTTTGTTTTAAGAAATATAGACTATTTTTAAAACATCAAGAGTTTTTTTTCACTTAAGATGATTCTTGAAATACTGAAAATATTCTGTATTCCTATTTCTTTTATTATTTACGTCCAAAAATTTTTTTCTGTTAAAAACCCACAACATTATTTTTTGAAAAGTCCTGTTTTCATTTATGTGTCTTAAGATTCACTTTTTTTGTGTGATGTACAGCAAAGTGTTTCATTATGTTTGTGCCTTTTGTTTTTCTTTTCTTTCCTTAAAATCGTTCAAGGTAGATTGTTGTATTAATCACAATTTGTATGATTAAAGTCCAACACTTTTAAAATACTACAACTATATCTAGTTTAAAGACTTTAAAACTTGTCAGGGTAGCATTCTGATTCATCAAGATAAGGACTGAGAAATGCCTGATTTAGTCCTATTCAAACACTAAACAGAAATCTACATGAGACATGAGTACAAATAAAGTAAATGAGGGAAACTATTAGTAGTATTTTGTTTTCCATTTCAGTATCTTAAAAAAATGGCAAAGGGAACAATAACATTTCTCAAAATATCAACTTGGGACTATTAAAAACTATAAATTTGGGAGGTTATGAATCAGACTTTGGATAAAAGAAAAACAGACTTTGGATAAAACTGTACCTTTAGTCAATGTAAAATGTAAACTAACTGAATTTATAGCAAAAAAAATCCTACCTTTTGGAATAGGTGGCAAAGGATCTTCATAAAAAATCTTTTCAATTAATTCTGAATAATTTTCTGAGAAGAATGGAGGTTTTCCTGAAATCACACGAACACTTGCAAAATTAAAGAGTTTGCTATCACCAATAATTCTAAATAAATCTCAACTACAGGTAGTTCAGGATTACATAGTTTACAGAAAAAAAAATATAGCAATAAGTAATTCTTGAATGCCTAGTACACACCAAGCCCACTTTCCATAAATTTTTATATTTTTATAATTCAAAACTTATCATCCTAACAAATATACAAATTCACAAATGGACACCACCATGATCCAAGGGCTGCATGGGCCACTGGACACATCTGAATAATTCACAGTCACAGGTACCTTTACAAGAATTTCTACTAATAATCACAGTTTTTAATAGTTAGGCACATCTCAACATTCCAGATGATTATCATGAAAAAGAACTATATGTCAAAAAGTTCCTAGGAATCTGCATGTGCCTAGACACTAAGCAATTCAGTCAAAATCAGTATATATAAAAATTTAGAAAAACCAGCTTTTTCACATCATATAGGTAAAATATTTGCAAACTACAAATTTAACCTTCTTTTGTGTGTGTCCAGCTTTGATTTTAAACTGAACCAGAAAGTAATCACCTGAAAACATTTCATAGAGCAGACAGCCCAAAGACCAGAGGTCACTGGAGACGGAGAAGTCAGTACCCCTCACAATTTCTGGTGCTGTATATATAAGAGATCCTAAAAACAAAGTAGAAAGAACAACTTTGTTAGGCATTTGTATTGTTCTCAACATAAATCTACTTGGGAGAAACCGGGTGAGGTAAAAAAAGATGGGAATAAAATATGCACATAAATATAACTCATGTGAATTTATATTTTTTAATGTTTTCTAATTTTAAGGTTCCATTTTACAAGGATATGTAAGAATACAAACAGATTTTGAAAATCCACCTGAGTTAGAGGTGTGGCAATTTAGGTATATTCTTTTTTTAAATTAACCATTTAAAGAGTCAAAAGAAAAGAAACTTTGATTATAATATTTTCATTAGAATAGGTTAAGTTACATAGCAGTTAACAAGCACAAATTCCCACTGGCTTAACAAGAAAGGTGTATTTATGACTTAAACTCCACGTCCACCACAGGTCAGCTGAGGGGCTCTGATCCTCACGGTCACTCAAAGACGCCAGCTGATAGAGGCTCCACCTCAACACACATTTCCTCAGTCACCAAGGCGGGGAAAGAATGTAGCAAATTGCACACTGGCTCTTAAAATTCCCACCTCAAAGTGACTCACATCACTTCTGCTCACACTTTGCTAGCTTTGGCAGGAGGAATATACAATCCTACTGTATATCCAGAAGAACAGGAAATATTTAGTGAACAGCTCTAAAGTGTATACTTTATACAAAGTTTAGTATTACATAGAAACACCAAATTCTGGAGCTAGAAAGTTCCCTTATTTACTGATGAGAGAAACTAAAGCTTAGCAGGGTACCCTCACATTCCCTAAGTCACACAACTGGGCATTTGCACTGCACCCACCAAAACCCAGAGTCCTCATCTCTTTCCACTCTACCTAAAAGCCTCCTATCTTCCAATGAGAATGTTCTTTCCATGAAGTGAGTAATCACCAATCACTTGGAAAACAAATTCCACTGAGGCAAACCTTCCAGCAAATTATATCTCCAGGGCCTATTACAGGCAGATCAACAATCTCATGTGTCCTGGTGCGTGGTTTTAAAGTCTCCTGTGACATTTTTGCTATGCTATCACATTTCATGCACACACTCATTCAACAAACACTTATGAGGGCCTATTTGCCTTCACTTTGCCAGATGCTGAGAAAGCAAAGATAAGTAAGACCCTCAGGATGCCCCGGTATCCTGCCCAACACTTAATAGGCGCTTCACTAATGTTTGTTGAATGTGAATGTCTGCGTGTCCTCCCCAACTAGAAATGTAAGTTCAGTGAGGTCAGGGATTTTTGCCTGTTTATTCACATCCTTATTCCCAGTAGCTAGAATATGCCTAAATTTTTGTTGAACAAATAAACGTTGAATTAATAAATAAATGCACTAATGAACAAATGAAATATAAAGTCCCTACTTTCACAATCAAATGGGGAAAGACAAACATATAAAAATACTTATATGTGATAAGCTCAATGATAGATTTATACATAGTTATTATAAAAGTAACGGAAGGGGCCGGCCCCGTGGTGTAGCGGTTAAGTGCACGCGCTCCACTGCTGGCAGCCTGGGTTCAGATCCAGGGCGTGCGATGCACCACTTGTCAGGCCATGCTGTGGCGGTGTCCCACATAAAGTGAAGGAAGATTGGCACAGATGTTAGCTCAGGGCTGATCTTCCTCACCAAAAAAAAAAAAAAAAAGTAACAGAAGAACCAACGTTTAAGTATTCAGTCCAATAAGAGCCTGTCAATCATGGGAAGAAAGGTTTCCTCAAGACAGCTGAATCCAGGAAAGAAGAGCAGAAGGGGAGATGCATTCCAAGAAAAAGGAACAGCAAGAACAAGGGCACAGAGGCTAGCAACAGCCTGACCTGTGCAGGAAACTGTAAACATGGCGTGCTGCTGGAGCATAAAGCAAGAGGCAGGGAATGGTGGGAAGAGACGAGAACTGTGTTAGTCTGGGTCCTCTGAAATGCAGACACCAAAACAGGATTAACCATGGAAGGATTTTACCACAGGAAACACCTGCAAGAAAAAAGGGGTGAGCTGGTCAGACCACAAGCACGTTGGACCCGCAGGGAAGAGAAAGAGAAGGAAGGTGGAGTGGAAATATCCTAGACTGCCATGCAGTATAAGAAAAGGTCAGCAAGGTCAGAGAGAATTCTCAAACCAACACTGGCCATCAGAGTGTCTCCCAGGAATGGGCCTGCCTTAGTATTCCTGCCAAGCTCAGTTGTTAGCTGGGTGCAGCCCATGGGAAGTGTGTCCTCAGAGCAAAAGTAGCAATGGATTTCCTCCTCAAGTAGCTAGGGACCTTGGTCAATTACGCTCCCTATAGTTGAAGAACAGTGAGGCGCATTCTCATGGCCGCCACAAGAACAGAGAGGCAATCAGGGACCAGATCTGGAAACTTGAACTCTAATCTGCAGGCAGTGGATTCTAAACTTGAAACTCAACTTCATAAATCAGCCCAGATTTCCAGCTTCTCTCAATCAATCAAAAACACTGAGCCAGAACTGAGCCCAGCTCAACATAACCCCCATCACACCCTCTTAAATGAGGCCACTTCATTTATACAACTTTCCTGTCCCTGAAGTTTGGCACTCATGATCCAGTCCAACCCTCTAACTTTACACAAGAGGAAATTAAGACTCCTAGAAGCTATGTGGCATTACTCTCAAGGTCACACAGTTAAATGCAAAGGCAGGACTAGAATTCAGGTGTCCTTATAAGCAGCTCTTTGCAATATTACCTTTATGTAACCCAACCAGTTCTCTTCTCTCATTGTGTTCATCAGTATCTCAAGTCAGCACCAATGTTAACAGATTCTTTATGGCCATACACCACTTCTAGAGACCAATCGTCAACCCCACCACAACACCCAGCCAATCGCAGTTGTCAAAAGGCAAGATGTTTATTTCCAGTGCTTTCTTCATCACCACACTTAGACTGTAGGTTCTCAAAGGCTCCAGAGAAACAGAAGTGGTTTTACTTTTCACTTTTATCTTTATATCAGAGGTAGATGAAGGTGAGCGGCCTATGACATGGGTGATCACCGATGGTCAGGACTGATGGTTACAAGGGTCCTCCATCCTTGGTCTAAGAGGCTAACCTGCCCCATCATGAGGTGTGTTCTTAGATTAAGCTCAGAAGTTACTGAGAGTCACTGCTAGAGACTCTAACCTATTTCTCCACAACATAGCCCTCTCCCCCTTACTAAAGGGGAATATTTCAAATATGCATTCCTGAAATATAGCACCTTTCTTGTTGTCAATAATAAAAGCATAAATAATAATTCATAACTTAATATTCTACTAACGGGCCGGCGCTGTGGCTTAGCGGTTAAGCGCGCGTGCTCTGCTGCTGGCGGCCCGGGTTCGGATCCCGGGCGCGCACCGACGTACTGCTTCTCTGGCCATGCTGAGGCCGCGTCCCACATACAGCAACTAAGAAGGATGTGCAGCTATGATGTACAACTATCTACTGGGGCTTTGGGGGAAAAAATAAATAAATAAAAATTAAAAAAAAAAAAATATTCTACTAACATAGTCCACAATATTCATTTTCATAGAATGCCAGTCATTCTATAGAATGATATTTGGGGATCTTAAAAGCCTTCTTCCGGCATGAAATTTTACTGCATATAAGACTGGTCTTGAAAGTTAAATTTCCTTTGGTCATATTTATAGGGCCTACAGTTAATCAGCTGCTCCCCATCCCTTTCCCTCATTCCTCTCATCCCGGGCCACATGACTACCAAGACCTAGGACGCATAGTGCCCTTCCCTCCATGGTGAGTATACTAGAGCTTCAGTGGGCCAAAGTCTCAAATATCTGCACAGAGAACTTGAGGAAGAAAGATCTCTACCACTTATCTCAAAAGTTCTGGTATAAAAAAAATCACTTCACACTCACCGCTCAGGTGCAGCCATTCTAACACCCCAGACCCCATCTCACTGCCAAACCACCTCCCAGGGAATGCACCCCTATAAATCTTCCCTAATTGCAGAATATCAGTTACTCAACAATGTTGAACAAATATCTACTTGACCCACTAGAATGTGACAGGCACTGATCTAACTGCTGAGGAAACAGCAGGAATCAAGACAAAACCCCTGGGCCGGCCCCGTGGCGCAGCGGTTAAGTGCGTGCGCTCTGCTGCTGGCAGCCCAGGTTCGGATCCCGGGTGTCCAGCGAGGCACCACTTCTAAGGCCATGCTGTGGCGGTGTCCCATATAAAGGGGAGGAAGATAGGCACAGATGTTAGCCCAGGGCCAGTCTTCCTCAGCAAAAAGAGGAAGGATTGGCACGGATGTCCGTTCAGGGCTGATCTTCCTCACAAAAAAAAAAAAAAAAAAAAAAGACAAAACCCCTCTCCGTATGTTCTAATGAGAGGTCAGTGACATATAAAGCTAAGGAGAGGATACAGGCGTTGTTAGAAGTATCCCATGCCTTACACAGTATTAGATCCCCATGGAAGACTTTAGACCATGGACAAAGCCATCCCTATATCCAGACTTCTCCAGACTCTCCTGGTCATTATTATTTCCAATACATTATTTGACTGGTAAAATAAAAGGTTGACATTATCTCCTAAATACATGACTTGGGCGGCCCACAACCAGAGTTACGATCTTTAAGCTCTCCACATACCTTTGACTCTACTTTTCATGTTTTTCTTCAGTACATTTTCCCCACTATCACCTCCTCCTTCTTCTGCTGCCACCAAAGCAAAGAATTCTTCCAAATTTTCACCTTCCACTTTTGCCAGGCAAAAATTACTAAACTTCAATGTGCCAGGCCCTTCCAAGAGTATCTACAAAGATTAAAAAATGCATTCAGAAGCAAACAATTCAATTTGCATTTCCATCAGTACCTCTTAAAATATCACTAAAGAACTCTGAGCACTAGCTTTCTTGCTTCATCACAACTCAGAAAATTAAATGCTCACAATTTTTTTAAAAAGCAGTTAAAGAAAAATAAATCCAACATGTTAATAATAATAGAATCAAATATTAAATTGTCCATTCTCAGATGTATATCATGAACACATCACATAACCACCAGAGGGAAACCTCAGGCTTTTGGGAAAGAACAATGCATATGGAACAATCTATACTTGCCAACCCTCAGTGACAGCTGAAGGAGGATTTGAGAACGCACCTGCCAGAGGTGTTGTTTATTCAAGGGAGGAAGTATAATGTAGGACTAAAACTGGGGTTTTGAAGTTAGAGATCCGAATTTGAACCCTAGGTCCACCCTTTACAGCAGTCTAACCTGGAGAACTTAACTTTTCTAAATCTCACTCTCTTCACCTATAAAATGGGAAAAATAACACAACTCTTCAGACTGTGGTGAGGATTAACTGAGGTTATACATGCAAAAGGCTTTGAACAGTGACAGCCATGTGATCAGTGCTCAAGTCTGCTAATATAACTTGTGATTAGAAGTTATCTGATGGGGCCGGCCCCGTGGCTTAGCGGTTAAGTGTGTGCGCTCCGCTGCCGGCGGCCCGGGTTCGGATCCCGGGTGCACACCAACGTGCTGCTTCGCTTGTCAGGCCATGCTGTGGCGGCATCCCATATAAAGTAGAGGAAGATGGGCACAGATGTTAGCCCAGGGCCAGTCTTCCTCAGCAAAAAGAGGAAGATTGGCAGATGTTAGCTCAGGGCTGATCTTCTACACACACACACACACACACACACACACACACAAAATAAATAAATAAATAACTTTAAGAAGTTATCTGTTGATTGCTGAAACCATGCCAGGAAACAGTGTTCTATTACTCTTATCTTTTCCTCCTGAGTCATTAAAAATATTTCTGGGAAATTGCAATGGGTCAGGCGGCTTTTTGTTTTTAAAAGCAATTTAAAGTCTACCCTAAACGTCTCCTCACAAATACTAAGGATGTCTGTCAGTCTACAACAGTAACTTTTAAACTTTTTTGAGCACCAGAATCCCTTGGAGGACTTGTTAAGAACAACTACTAGTCCCTACCCCCAGAGTTTCTGATTCAACAGGTCTCCAGTGGGGTCCAAGAACCTGCATTTCTAACAAGTCCCAAGTAATGCTGATGATGCTGGTCCAGGGAACACACTTTGAGAACCACTGGCAGGGGTCAGCAAATTTTTTTATAAGTTAGTAAATATTTCAGCCTTTGCAAGCCATAAGATCGTTGTTCTAAGTACTCAACTCTGAAGCCACTGACAATACACAAACGAAAGGGTGTGGCTGTGTTCCAATAAAACTTCACCTACAGAAATGGGCAGGCAAACACTGCCAACCCCAGTTCTAGAATAAAGGTTACATTACAAATCAGCCTGAATGTCCTAGATTATAAACAGCTGATACTAGATCTCATTAAACAACTCCCACACAGAGGGTGGCACACTACAGCCTCTGGGCCAAATTCCAGCCACTACCAGCTTTTGTAGGGGTATGAGCTAAGCATGGTTTTTATATTTCTAAATGGTTAAAAAAAATCAAAATAATATAATATTTCTTGATATGTGAAAAATTATATGAAATTGACATCTCAGTTTCCACAAATAAATTTTCATTGAAATAAAGCCACACTCATGCATTAGCATACTGTCTATAGCTGCTTTCAGGGCTGTAACCACAGTCAAGTGGTTGCAGGCTTGAGGCAAGTATATGAATATTGCAAACAAGAACTTCTATGCATTATACAGAATTATTATGGAGTTTTTTTAGGTTTAATTATGTTCTCTACAGATGGCCTAAAATAATGTTTACCCAAGGATATTATTCAATTTTCCATTTCATTGTGTACACATTAACAAAGGAAAAGAAGTAGCAATTCAGACCAGTAATAAGTACAATCTCTACAAATATTTACTTATAAAGGTAATGATAGACGCCACTGATGGAGAGCACACTACCTACCAGAAAGTGTCCTAGAAGCTTAACCTAAATATAGTATATAATCCTCACAATTACCCTGAAATATCTATCTCCATATCACAGACAAGGAAACCAAAGTGCAGAGAGAAAGGTCAACTTGTCCAGGGTCACACAGCTCCTAAATGTCCATGTCAACTGTGACTCAGAAACTAAGCAGGTTTTATGACTCTGCTACACTGAAGCACATTTAGTTATGTATCATTAGATTTACCAAAAATGAAGATATTTGATCCATAGTATCAGGAATCATACATGGTGCCATGAGTGCAATTATCAAACTAAAATAATGGCTCACAATTGTGTACTATAACTTAAGAGTTTAGAGTCTTAATTTATAGATCTACTGAGCTCATCATTCACAATGTACCTCTGCAGCAATAACAATTACTCAAAGAACCCTGCAAGGAGGATAGACTTCACATTCTAAAAGCTACTTCAACAGGTAGCTAAAAAGGTAGCTAAAATATACTACTGTTTTTTATTTTAAAAAATGTTAACAAAATTTCAAGATATTCTATATAAAAATAAAAACACCTTTGATAAAGCATTATAAATTAAGGCATAAGCAGTTAGGAAATCAAAAGTTTCATGAATTACCTTCCCAGGAGAAATGTCACAAAAGAGAATGCCAAGTTGATGAAGATGATGTAATCCAGTAAGCAGGTCAATCCCAAATTCTCTCACAACATCTTCCGGGAGGTTTTCATCTTGAGCAATAACCATTTCTAAGGAACCACCTGCAAGTTGTTTAAAATCACCCATTTTGGGCCGGCCCCGTGGCCTGGCGGTTAAGTGCACGCGCTCTGCTACTGGCGGCCCGGGTTCGGATCCCCGGAGCGCACCGACGCACCGCTTCTCCAGCCATGTTGTGGCCGCATCCCACATACAGCAACTAGAAGGATGTGCAGCTATGACATACAACTATCTACTGGGGCTTTGGGGGAAAAATAAATAAATAAAATTATTAAAAAAACAAAAAAATAAATAAAATAAAATAAAATCACCCATTTTAACCCACCAACATCACACAATGCCTCCAAGAAGTTCCATGCTGGGAGATACCAAGCATTAAAAAATGATCTAATCAGTACACCTAGACAGTCTGGCTGAGGAAACACACGTGTGAATGAACAGTGCTCAAAGCAGTCTAACAGAAATCTGTGTCCACTCGTCAGAGCCAGCTCCCGAGAACAACTGCTTGGTCTGGAAAAATGGTCAATAAGTAAGCAGGTGGGATGAAGGGGGAATAACTCTGGTGCTGAGATTTCTCACTCTAGATCCCTCAGGAATTGAACACCTGCAAAAATTAGTGGTAAAGACTACCCCAGACTGTACACTGAAATCACATTATGCAAAATATAGTCATGTTTACTCCTGTGCAAAGTTAGGTCACACTCTGTAAGTACTGCAGGCGAAAAAGATGATGCCTCTCTTAACAGGTAGAGAATTGCAGTCCTTAGTGTATACTCCGATGAAATGAAAGGCCCAAGGCAGACAGACTGTGATTTCTATCTCTACACCCTTCCAAGGTCCCAGTCACATCGCCAGCATCTAAGAGCCAGAAACACTTTTTTTTTAAAGGGTAAAGATAATAACAGAAGCTAAATTCAGAGAAAGTGAATTCTTAGCGGGCATCTGAAAGTTCAGTGAGAACTACTGTGATGAAGGGAGAAGGTATCTGGGATTTTTTTTTGTTTTGGTGGGTGAGGAACCACTCCAGACATAGGCATAAATAAGAATTAGGCTAAGAAAATGGTCAGGGGTCAGAAATAACTGCTGAAGCAAAAAGCAATACAGGGCAAGTCCCCTGATCACCTCAACAGTGTGTACATCCATGGGAGTAATTAAACCACAGTACCCTCCTATTGATTCAGAAAGCTAAAATGCGAGTAAGTTATTATTAGGCACCCCTGGTGGTCTAGTGGTTAAGATTCAGCACTCTCACTGCCATGGCCTGGGTTCAGTTTCCAGTTGGGAACCACACCACCCATCTGTCAGTTATCACACTGTGGTGGCTGCGTGTTGCTGTGATGCTGAAAGCTATGCCACCAGTATTTCAAACACCAGCAGGGTCACCCATGGCAGACAGGTTTCAGCAGAGCTTCCAGACTAAAACAGACTAGGAAGAAGGACCTGGCCACTCACTTCTGAAAAAACTGACCAGGAAACCCTATGAATAGCAGTGGAGCATTGTCTGATAAAGTGCCAGAAGGTGAGAGGATGGCACAGAAAGACCAGGCAGCGTTCCACTCTGCTGTCCACAGGGTCACTAGCAGTCAAAATTAACTCAATGGCATTAACAACATAAGTTATTATTCCAAATAACCTCTTTCATGATTCAGTTTTATCAATTCTAAGTGCCAATATAATAGGTAAGATTCATAAAGCTAGAAATAATTACAATATATCTTAATATTTAATAATCTTTTATTGTTGCTCAATATATAAACAGAAGTATACTAATGGTGGTACTTGTTACATTTTCCCTGAAGACAATGAAACTAAAATCTTACATAATATCTATGTACTTAGTCACCTTTCTCCCTGTGTGTAATCCTAGAAAGTTGTATCAAGCAAGAGCTATCAATGTAATCTCTAATTATTCCTATGTGGTGGTATTTGTTGATTCATCTTTATATTTTTCCACATTGCTTAAGTTTTTATTAAGAGCAAGTATCCTTTTCACAAAAATAAAAAGACGATCACTTTATAAACTAATTAAGCTATAGCTAGGTGACCTAAAATACTTTGTTTTTATTGAATGGGAAAACTTGTTTGATAAATTAATCATCACTAAAAAATATTTCTAGATTTTTATGTAGATGACTTAGTAATATTTATACCAACGTAAAGTTAACCCCAAATCAAATTGTACATTAAGTCTTCCTCTTACCAAACATCTTTGCTCTTTATCCTTCCCCAATATTCATCAAACAATAGATGTTCAAGTTAATGTAGTCAATAGTATCAATACTGCTTATATTTGCAACAGAAGAAAAAAGGAAAATAACAAAACCTACACCATATGTTTTTTCAAAAGTATATAAGATGGCCACATTTGCAGCACTTATAAGCTCTTACCTGTGCAGAGTTCAACTACTAGCCAGAGATGATTGCTGGTTTCGTACCACTCATGAAAAGTTACAATATTCTTGTGTTTAATTTCATGGGTGAGACGTACCTATAAAAACACACAGCATTCACACTAAAAAAAAAAAAGTTCTTAAAACCCCTGCATCCATTAAGAAACACCTAAAAACACAATTGGGAAATGGATAAGAAAATAGTGGAATTTGTTTGGTGGAATTCTACACAGACATTAAAATGATGGTTATGAAGGCTGGTGACATGGAAAAATGCTAATTTAATGTACAATCTAAAAAAAAAACAAACCTTGTGCAATATAGTTTTGTGTATTTGTGTAAATACAACATTGCAAAAAAAATAGTCATTGCAATAACATGGATGGAGCCGGAGGGTACTATGTTAAGTGAAATAAGCCAGACAAAGACAAACACTGTACAACTTCACTCGTATGTGGAATAAAAACTAACACATGGACAAAGAGAACGGTTTTGTGGTTACCAGGGGGAAGGGAATTGGGGGGTGGGCGCAAGGGGTGAAGGGGTACATTTATATGGTGACTGACAAATAATAATGTACAACTGGAATCTCACAATGTTATAAACTATTATGACATCAATTAAAAAAAAAAAGTCGTAAGAAAATGACCAGAAGGTATACATCAAAATAGCTGCTGTTATGAGTAGAATTACCAGTGTGCTTCAATTCTTTCTACTTCTCTTTTTCTATTTTCTATTTAAGTACACACTACTTTTACAATCAGGAAAAAAGAATAAGTTAAAAAAAAGAAATCTTTACTAAGTAAAAATAACCTAAATGCTCAATAATACAGTAATAGTTAAACAAGTTGTATATCAACTCACAAAATATTAGTCCAAGATTAAAATGTTTACTTAATTTTATAACAACACAGAAAAATTAAAATGTTATAATGTTAAGTGAAAAAGGTAAGAAACAAAATTATATAATACCATGATTAGAAAATTAAAAGATCTTACAGAAAAAAAAAACTAGAAGAAAACAAACCAAAACAGGACAGTGATTGTCTTCAGGTGATAGAACAACGCTGCTGCTTTGTGTCTTCTATCCATTTTTCTATACTGTCCAAAGTTTCTCGAACGATGATGTAGCACTTTTACAATATTTAAAAGAACTCCCAAAGAATTTTACAATTTTCTTTTTAAAAATATTTTTAGTGAATCCTAATCTCAATTCACCCAGATTATTAAAAGAGGAAACATTACAATGAACACACTGATCTTAAAATGTACATTTTCATTAGATCATAAGAATACTTATGCACCAAAAACAAAAGAGTGAATTCAAAACTCAATAATAAAGGTGCAAAAGCCTATCAGTTAAAAAATGCTAAGTTGCTTTGGGGACTTTTGCTTTCTTCCTTTAAAATCCCATTAAATATGGGAACTAAAACTACAAAAGTGTGTGATTAGCAAACCATCACGACCCAGAATTGTCGAACTACCAAAATGCTTTGGATCCTTGTTTTGCAATTTTCTTTAACAACAAAAAAAAATCACATACAAATTCTACTGTCACTCAACACAGGCTAACAGGTTCATAGTTTACAGAAACACAGAGCTCCCTATTTTAAAAAGGGAATATGGTACACTCTGGGAACAACTAGGTAGGCTCATAGTGTAACACAAATAAAGGAAAATGAATCCACATAACTTAGAAGACAGATGAGGAAAAAGCCAAAAGTCAGAGTGACCAAGAGAGAATCTGAGGAGCACCCTGTAATAAATTACCCATAATAAGGCCACTAGAGAATGTGAAGGACACTTGGTGAGCTTGTTTAAACAGATACCCACTGATTCAGGCACAGGAAGGGGAGGTCCTGGTGAAGAAATAAAGAAGGTATGGAAATTTCAACAGAATTCAGCCCACAGCGCACCTTCCCAACACTCTCCATCATTCAATATATGCCAAGTACCTACTCTTCCAGACTCTGGGCCACCTTAGCTCTCTCAATCTCTCCCTCCACCCTCATCTCAATCACCCATCTGTGACCTGTGCTGTCCCATACGGGAGCCACTCACCATAGAGGGCTTCTGTGTCCTTGAAAAGAGCTAGTCTGAACTGAGATGAGCTCTAAGTGTAAAATACACACCAGGATGCTGAACACTTAATATCAAACTAATACATATATCTCATTAATAATTTTTATACTGATTGCATGTTAAAATGATAATACATTGTATATACTGAATTAAATAAAATATATTAATAAAATTAATTTCATCTATTTATTTTCCTTTTCTCAGTGTGGCTACTATGAACTTTAAAATTAGATTTGCAGCCTCCATTATATTTCTGTTGGACAGCACTGCTAGATTTTTACCAATAATTGTATTATCTCCAAAATCTCTTTCACACATCCTCGTCCATGACCACTACTCTTTCCAGCTCACTCATTCTGGTACTGCAATTCTGGTTAAGTTCACCCCTGCACACACTCTGCATATACCCAAGGAGCTGAAGCACACAGAAAGCATGCTGAGTGATCCACCTTCAATTTATGATCCCCAATCCCAAACGGCCCCAGCCAGTCTGTGCTCCAAGAGACTATTCACACCTCCTCTTTCCTAAAACACTGCGTTCCCCTCCTCCCATTTCCAAACTGATGACTTAGCTTCTCATCTCAAAGAAAACCTAATCAGAAGAGAAATTCCTCGTGTTCCCAGCACTGAATCTGTATCTTGTCCCATATACCTGTCTTCCCTCGACTGTCCACACTCCTTTCAAAAGCCAACATCTCCTCACACCCATTCAAATGGCTATTACAAAAAAAAAAAAAAAACAGAAAATAAGTGTTGGCAAGGATGAGAAATGGGATCCCTTACACACTGTTGGTGAGAATGTAAAATGGTACAGTTTTTGTGGGAAACAGTATGGCAGTCCTCAAAAAATTAAACAGAATTACCACAGGATACAGCAATTCCACCTTGGGTATATACCCAAGAGTCTCGAAGAAATATTTGTACACCCATGTTCATAACAACATTATTCACAAGAGACAAAAGGTATAAGCAACCCAAGTGTCCACAGACAGGTGAATGGATAAGCAAAATGTGCTATGTACATACAATGGAATATTATTCAGTCTTAAAAAGAAATGAAATTCTGACACATGCTACAACATGGATGAACCTGAAGACATAAAGCTAAATGAAATAAGTCAGTCACAAAAAGACAAATTCTGTATGATTCCATTTATATGAGGTACCTTTCAGAGACAGAAAGTAGAATGGTAGACGCCAGTTTATGTTCACTAATAACCATATGACTTCAGTATGTTTATTAGTCTTTATTCAGGATTGGTGGCACTAAACAGATAGAAGGAGGTCCACTCCAGATTGAAAATGTGGCATTTGCTATAGTGAGTTCAATGGCTTCTGTTTACATGCTACTTATTCTATCTGATCACAGCTCTGTCTTTTCCCAGAGGGAGGGAAACAGACTTGACTTACCCAGTTGGTTATTTCAGGCCTTTTGCACTTATCAGTACAAAGAATAGCTACAAAATTGATTGTCCCCTTCCGTCGCCCTTTATAGACAACGGTCTTGCTTCCTCTGCCAATCTCCTCATACAGAATGAAGTTTTCCATCTCTGGCCCGACTTCTCACACTCCATAAAATGACAGCCTAATAGCATCTCTAGCTCCTAAAAAGTAGACAAAAACGACACCTATAAATACAAGCTAGTTGCATGATTAATTAGCCTAGGATATTTATTATAAAAATAAGTCTAATAATTCTATAAATTCAGAAAATTCACCTAATAAAGTTTTGGCTACTTGTGTCTTTATTTTTATAAGATAAAAAAAGCTAAGGGAAAAATAAATAAAACAATGTACAAACCAATCTTCAACTTCCTATCAATAAGAGCCTAACAAAAATAATGACAATGACAGCTTATTTCCAACATACGTAACAAAATCAGGGAACGAATGAGATTTCAGCCAATTATACTTTTCTTACTTTCTCTGTTACAATCGAAAGCACATTGTGTCAGGGCCGGCCCCATGGCTTAGCGGTTAAGTGCGCGCACTCCGCTGCTGGCGGCCCGGGTTCGGATCCCGGGCGCGCACCAACGCACCGCTTCTCCGGCCATGCTGAGGCCGCGTCCCACATACAGCAACTAGAAGGATGTGCATCTATGACATACAACTATCTACTGGGGCTTTGGGGGAAAAATAAATAAATAAAATTATTAAAAAAAAAAAGAAAGCACATTGTGTCAACATCTGTATAGCAATTGGAGCAATATATGCCCCACTTAAACCTCAAATTATGAGAAGCAAATGAGACAACATATGTAGAAACACTTTATAAACAAATATGGAATAACAGTATTTCCACCGAGATTCCAAGAGTCAATCCAAATATTATGTGAAGTCAGGAGTCAGCAAATTACTGGTTCCTGGGCCAAATCTAGCCTGCTGCTGTTTTTATAAATAAAGTTTAATTGGAACACAGCCATGCCCATTCATTTATATACTGTCTAAGGCTACAATGGGAGAGTTGATTAGTTGTGACAGAGACCCTATGTCCCGCACACACTCTAAAATATTTACTATTTGGCCCTTTACAGGAAAACTTTGCCAACTCTTGTCTTAAATCAATAATCTTTTTAACCAATCACTTCATCATCTAGGATATAAGCAGTTAAAAGAGTTCATTTTCTTAAGCAACAAAATCCCCTAATTTTCATGAGTAAATAAGAATTTGATGCCGTCTTTTATCAGACTAGATTTTATTTAGAATTTAAGTAAAATAGTGGATTCAGTATCTTAACATATTCCCAACAACATAAAGTATTTACTGGACTAAAAATATCTTTTAAATTGGCATCTCTTTGGGAGGATTATACACGCTAGACTATAGAAAACTTCCCAGAAATTATCCAAGCAGTAAGATAGTCTCTTTAAAAACAGCTTATGTTTCTATATGGTACCCAGTAAATCAGAGCCTATGGTAAAATCCTTCTGAAATAGAGAATGTAAAAGAGCAGTAAGTTAACGGGTATGCGGTTTCTTTTTGGGCAAATGAAAATGTCCTGGCATTAGATAGTGCTGATGGTTGTATAGCTTTGTGAATACACTAAAAATCACTGAATCGTACATTTTAAAGGGGTGAATTTTATACTATGTGAATTTTGATACATTTATATATTGTAATATAATTACCACCATAGCGTTAGTTAATACCTCTATCACATCACATAATTATTTCTTTTTTGTGGTGAAAACATTTAAGATCTATATCTTAGCAACTTTGAAGTGTACAATACATTATTGCTGACTATAATCACTATGATGTACACCAGATCTCCAGAACTTATTAATCTTTGGTTGCAGGCCATACAAAAACAGGCAGAGCCAGATTTGGCTGGTACACAGTAGTTTGCTGAACCCAGTCCTGGTATAAGGAACCAGCTATCTAAGAATCTAGGAATAATTCTAATTCCATAATTCCATCTTCCAATGAAATTAAAACTTACTGCAAAATGGGAAAGATTCTACTATAAAAATTTCTAGGCTAGTAATTACATTTAGTTATTTGGATTATAAACCTGGTATCTAGATCAAATCAGAAGAAATCAGACTATTGACAGTGAAATTTTTTAAATTCTAAGTAGAAAAGATGTGGGAGAGTTTTGAATTTACATAAATGGAAACCCAAAAAATGCACAGATAGTATCTGTTTCTTTCAATCAGTTTTACTAAGTTCCTTTTACATTCCTCTCCTCCTAAAACCCATTCATTAAAAAGAACCAATCCTGACTCCTGACCCACCAAAATACAGCCTTAACAAGAGTAACTACGTGGCAAGAGGTCAACAATACACGACACATAATATAACCAAAATAAGTTTAAACTGACAATATGTTAATACGGAGAAACTATTAAGACAGAAGAAAAATAACAAGACCTTAATTAAATGTTCACAAATTGGCTAGATTAGAATATATCAGGATAAGTTGTTGAAATAATAAGTTTTTATGTAAGATGAATAATTGATTCCTTGAAAACAAGGTTTTAGGCCACAAGAAATTTTAAAAATCTTAAAATTTTAAATGTGATTCAGTCCAAATTCATTTCTTCAGTCTTTTACTGAGTAGGGGCATCTGAGCAGACTAGCAATTTGAAATTAACAAAACACATCAATTATAAAGTCTGCTTAGATAAGGTGGTTTATTACCTTCAGCACTTCCCCTCTATGGGGATGTTTTCTTGGAGTAAAATAAGAAATGGATCAGATGATCTTCTAAGTTATCTTTCAAGTTTGAAATTCCATGACTTTAAGATACTTTTTGACTCATTCCAAGGATGTTCCTCACCTTAGACTTCTTGATATGCATTTTAATAAATTTGTAACCTCTTGGGAGCCAGCCCCGTGGCCAAGCAGTTAAAGTTCTGCGTGCTTGGCCGGCCCCGTGGCTTAGGGGTTAAGTGGGCACGCTCCGCTGCTGGCGGCTGGTGTTCAGATCCCCAGCGCGCCCCAACGCACTGCTTCTCCAGCCATGCTGAGGCCGCATCCCACATACAGCAACTAGAAGGATGTGCAACTGTGGTGTACAACTATCTACTGGGGCTTTGGGGGAAAAAAATAAATAAATAAAAAAAAAAAAAAAAAAAAAGTTCTGCGTGCTCCACTTCAGTAGCCCTGGTTCTCAGGTTCGGATCCCAGGCGGGGACATACTCTACTCATCAGCCATACTCATCGCACATACAAAGTAGAGGAAGACTGGCACAGATGTTAGCTTAGAGCTAATCTTCCTCAAGCAAAAAAAGAGGAAGATTGGCAATAGATGTTAGCTCAGGGAAAATCTTCCTCACCAAAAAAAAAAATAATTGTAACCTTTGAAATTGTAAAATAAAACACAAGTACAGAAAAACCCACAAAATAAATGTATAGTTTAATGATTATAAAAGGGACACCCTTGGGCCAGGCCCCGGCCTAGTGGTTAAGTTTGGCGCACTCCACTTCGGCAGCCCAGGTTCAGTTTGCCCCGGCAGACCTACACCACTTGTGGGCAGCCATGCTGTGCCAGCAACCCACATACAAAATAGAGGGAGATCAGCACAGATGTTAGTTCAGGGCAAATCTTCCTCAAGCAAAAGGAGGAAGATTGACAACAGATGTTAGCTCAGGGTGAATCTTCATCAGCAAAAAAAAGAGGGACACCCTTGTAATCACCACCATGTCAGGAATAGCACTTTGCCAGCCATCCCATAAGCCGCTCTGTGAGCCTACCCCAATTGCAACTCCTCATACTCCCCAAAAGTAATCACTCTCCTGACTTTCATAATTATCACTTTGTGTTCCTTTATAGTTTTCTCACCCAAGTGTGCATTCCCAGACACCACAGTTCAGTCTTCAACATTTTCTAAAAGCATGATGCATCTTTTGAGTCTCTTTTAATCTACAAGTTCACCTAGGTATTATCTGAGAAGCCAGAAGTCAGAGGAAATCACATAAGAGTAAATGAGGCATTTAAGATTCAGGGTGCAGGGCCTTCATACGACAAACTCTGAAACAGACCAGGTGACAGGGGAACGCTGGTAAAGACAGGAACACTCCCCTCAGTCATCCCAATCTTCAGATCATTAACTCCCGCACTAGCAGCATCGGCAACAGATGGGAACTTGACAGAAATGCAAATTCTCGACCCCCAGCCCAGGCCTACTGAATCAGAAACTCTGGAAGCGGGGCCTCCGGATGCAAGCTCACTTTCACAGCCGCAGGGTGGCAGACACTCTACTAAGCACTGAATAGGTGCTCCTCCTCGCAGCACTTTACAGACCGAACTAACTGCAGGCTCTGAGCTTGGTCTGACCTCGAAAGTGCAGACTACGTAGTGTAGCTCCGTAGACACTCAGCCCCCATCCCTATCCCCCACCCCAAGCAGCTCGCAGCCAGCGAACTGGCGGCTTCCACGGACATCAGTCAGCGAGGCTGGCTTAGAACCTGAGAGGGGCCGCCAGGGTTTTAAGAGAGAAAATTGAGAATCTGGGGCGTCCATAAAGCGCATCTCCTGAACCCTAAAGGCCGAGCGCCCCGTACGCCCCCTGCACCCAGGTCCTAGAAGAGGTGTCCCGGGTGCCCTGAACTGAAGCCCGGAAAAAGTTGTGTGGGGTTTTTAGTTTAACACGAGCACAAAGCAGAGCCGGAAGAGAGGGGCGGACGGAGAGAGAGCGCGGGGGGCACAGGACCGAGGGAGGGCAGGTGAGCGGGCCTGCAGGCCTGCAGTCTCTCCCGCACCCCTGAGGAAGACACAAGCCCAGATTCGCGGCCCCTAAAACTGCCTCTGCCCCTCACCTGGTCGCTTGATGGAGAAGCAGCAGATCCACTGGACGGCTCCCGCCAGTGCGCGCGCCTCGGCCCCCACCCTCAGGACGGGTCCACTGGCCAAAGGCCAGGGGCGAAGCAATGGAGTCATGCGGGACGCGCAGAAGAAGCGGAAGGCCGTGCAAGTCTAGCGCCCCTCCGCGTTTGGATTCGTCCACCCCGTCTCCAGGGCAGCACGCAGAACGCCGGAAAGAGCGCAGGGCACTGACTGGCTGAGCAGTTTCGGCTCCTATTGGCTGGAGCCTGGCAGTGAGGCCGGTAGGGCGCCTCCCTCAGCCCTAACGGCCTCGAACCCAGCCTTAGGACGGGTCCACCGACCCTAGACCGGGGCAGGAAGTGCTGGAGGGAGGCGAGATTCATAGCGTAAGCGTGAATTCACGCGAGTTCAGCACCCCTCCGCGTTTGGATTCGCCCATCCCGTCTCCAGGGCAGCACGCAGAACGCCGAAGGAGCGCACGGCGCTGACTGGATGAGCAGCTCCGGTTCCTATTGGCTGGGGCCCGGAAGTGGGAGGCCGTGACGGAGGGTTCGTCCTCTCTGTGTGGATGTGGGGACTGGGGTCTTAGGAGGCTGGAGGGGTGCTGCATCAGCAGTAGTACCACAGTTGGTGCCTATGGCGCTCTGGGCTCTCGTCATTTCTTTCCGCCCCCACCGTCCTCCTCCGTTTCCTTCCATCCTTTTTGCTTCTGACGCCCTCCCGAGCTCAGGTGGGCGTGGCGACAGTCTGGATAACTAATGGCTCAAGCTGGCTCCTCGGGTTCCTCACCCTTGAGAAAAGAGAAGGCTGTGGATTGTCTTTTTTCTTGTCCATGAGAAAACAGACCAGATCCTCTGATCTCGAGTTGATTGTGACTTTCAAAACTCCACGCCCTCAAATTCCAACCACCAGTCACGTTAGCACCAGCTCCCCTCTTCTTCCTTCCATTCAAGTTGACGCAGTGATTCTCAGACTTGAGCATCAGAATCTCCTGGCGCTTGTTAAAACACATTTCTGGGCCCTAGTCACATTTCTGGGCCCTAGTCACAGAACTACTGATTCTGTAGATCTGGATGAGGCCCAAAGTTTTGCCTTTCTGTCAAGTTAACAGGTGATGCAGATGTTGCTGATCAAGGACCACACTTTGCAAACCTGTGTGTAGAGGAACTGTGCCTCTCTCTGATCTTAGTTGAATCACATCTCCTATTCTTTGACTTCTAACCCTTCCTACCTTCTCAGGAATCTTACATTATCCATTATTGTCTGTTTTATGTATTTAATAGCTTTGATGTGGAAAAAAGTTTCCTCATAGTTCACTCCCTAATTAAGACATAAAATGAAATACCAACTAGTTTATTCCAAGTTTTGATAAATAGCCTAAGCATTAATGTCAGAAACAATATCAATTCCTGGTGCTTCTTAGCCTAGGTTTCTTGGATGCTTCCAGGCAATACATAAACCTGCTAAGACAGTTTAAAATTTTGTGTGCATGTCTATTTTTTCTGGCTAGAGAGTCCATGGATTTGATTAGATTCTCAAAGGTACCAATGACCCAGAAAAGTTTAAGAACTCCTGCAATAATAGATGTTAGCTCAGAGCCGGTCTTCCTCAGCAAAAAGAGGAGGATTAGCATGGATGTTCGCTCAGGGCTGATCTTCCTCACAAAAAAAAAAAAAAAAAAAAAGAACTCCTGCAATAGACAGTTTAAGACAAAATCACGAACACAAGCCAGAGAGTACGTAGACCTGTCTCAGTGATCACCACCGGTCCAGAGGTTAGACCTGGACCTTAGTTCGACTTCAAAAAACAAAAAACAGTTGAGTGCAGTTTAGGTTCTTGAGCAGGACAGAGAGCTGAAACACTATGCTTTGAATGCTTCAATTCCTGAGCACTTTCAGTGACCTTTGCCTTCACCTCAATTTTAGATTTTCATTCTCATTATAGCTGATAAGAATGAATCTGACATGAAGGATATCAAATGCTGAGTTATGCAGACAACCTATTCCTCTCAGAAATACCTTATGCCTCATCTTCCTCATCTCTAGATTTTCACAGAGAATCTCTTCATTCAGTCACATAGAAAGTTTCTTCTTTGGACAAAGCACTGTGTTAGATGTTGTAAAGGAGAAAAAAAATCATTTATTAGTTATTATCTTCATTCAGAGAAGCACACAGAGCCAGCCCTGATGGCCTAGGTGTTAAAGTTCACTGCTCACAGCTCGGTGGCCCAGGTGCACTTCCTGGTGGCAGAACCACACCACCCATCTGTCAGTTGCCATGCTGTGGTGGTGGCTCGCATAGAAGAACTAGAAGGACTTACAGCTAGGATATACGACCATGCACTGGGGCCTTGGGAAGAAAAACACATATATTTAAAAAAAAAAAGAAGCATACAAATAATAGGAATACTACATGTAAAGTTAGCAGAAACAATTTTTTTAAGGAAGGAGAAAACAAATTAAGAAAATTCACTTGAATCTTGGAGAGAAGTTAGAACAAAAAATGCATATTTTGAAGGCTCTGAAGGGCTGCAGATGCTCAAGGTGGGCCCTAAAATGGGCTTTATGTATCCTCGCTGCTATTAGAGAGAAAAGCATGACCCTTAAATCTTCTCTGGCTGCGAAGTGAAAGCAAACCATTTAGTCAGGAAAAATCTAACTATTCCAGAAAGAAATGCATCCCCTGGGTCTTCAATGTGTGCTGTGAAGAGCTGTGCCATTGTAAACACTGTGAGGAGTTCATAGGCTGATTCCTTTTTGTGTTCCTTCCATATAAGCAGATAGCATCTTGTCGCACTGGATTCAATAACATGGGCTCTGCAGAAACGGAGATGCTTCTGAGGATGGGCACTCAGCCCTCTTAGTCTGTTTAGTCTGGGGAAGCTTTCAGAGTAGAGGATCAGCAGAGAAGCTTCCATAGACACTGCTGTACTTAGATCGCAGCTTTTTTTGTGTGTGTGTGAGGAAGATCAGCCCTGAGCTAACATTCATGCCAATCCTCCTCTTTTTGCTGAGGAAGACCAGCTCTGAGCTAACATCTATTGCCAATCCTCCCCCTTTTTTTGTTTTTCCCCCAAAGCCCCAGTAGATAGTTGTGTGTCATAGTTGCACATCCTTCTAGTTGCTGTATGTGGGACGCGGCCTCAGCATGACCGGAGAAGCGGTGCGACAGTGCGCGCCCGGGATCCGAACCCAGGCTGCCAGTAGCGGAGCGCGCGCACTTAACCGCTAAGCCACGGGGCCAGCCCCTAGCTCGCAGCTTTTAAAGGTAAAAGAAATATAAATCCAAGTTTATCTCTCCTGGTCAATACGTAGAGTGCAGCTCTTCCATAAAGCCAGTTAAATATGCAGCCTCGTGCTAAAGGAGAAGTTCTTATACTCTCTGACAACTGGGGAACCTAAGAAAGATGCTCTGCTTCTACCTAGAAGGGAGGTAAAACAGGACACTTGGGAAAGGCTATAACTGTCCTCACAAAATAATTTGGACTCACAATTCAAGATGAGGAACTAAATATGCAAATTTACCATGCAGCCTCCCAAAACCTCACTGAAATGAGTGAATCAAGATTTAAACCGTAACAGCACTCAAGAACGAGGAAGAGAACCATCAACAGGTGGAAAATCTGAGGAGTTTCTGGAACACAAAAAGCCCTTGGCTTCAGATAAGCAGAGGATCTATAGCAGAAGTAACCCCAACTCAGCGACGTATGTGTGAGTCCTGGGGCATTTCATCCTCATCTTGGTAAGGCATGAAAGGAATTCCCCCTCTACCACCATCTGACCTTGCCACCCAAGCAGTGTCTCCATGCAGTGGCTTCTGTTTTCAAGATAAAACATGGAAATACTTTCTAAAAGACATGAACAAAGGGCCTAGAGCAGTGGAGAATGGACAATGCCTTCTGAATCACGAGGCCTTTCCTGCTCAGAATGATGGCAGCAGCTAGTGTTCTCATCTTCAGTGAAGAGATTGAAAGGTTCCTTGGTGGGAATAGAGATTTGCCGAAGAGAATAAACTAACATCTGGCAGAGGGGAAGGTCTCCTAATGAAGAGCTATCTTAGTGCCTTATCACCACAAAATGAAGTTCACTAATCAATAAACCCCCAAAATGTGCAATAAACAGTGAATGAGGGCCGGCCCTGTGGCTTAGCGGTTGGGTGCGCACGCTCCGCTGATGGCGGCCCGGGTTCGGATCCCGGGCGCGCACCGACGCGCCGCTTCTCCGGCCACACTGAGGCCGCGTCCCACATGCAGCAGCTAGAAGGATGTGCAGCTATGACACACAACTATCTACTGGAGCTTTGGGGGGAAAAAATAAATAAATAAAATATTTAAAAAAAAAAAAAAAAACAGTGAACGAACCTTTCAGTGCCTTACTCCTGCATACAAACACATAGCCAGAAATATCAAGGTATCTGTGGAAAGACTAACAAGAAAGAGATTAAAATAAGCGAACCAATAAAAGTAACTCAGAGGAAACAAAAACAATGCAGAAAGCATCTTCTTCAGAAAGAGGATATATTTTTTTATTTGTTGGGTTCAAAATTTCATATGCATATTTTCAAAGCTTATTAACTGACATGGTCAAATCTTCTAGATCCTCTTTTTATGTTGTTTTGTCCTGCTTGCTCTGCCAGGTCCTGAGAAAGGTGTTTGTTTGTTTGTTTTTTGGTATTTCAAATAGAGCAAATTTAATACAGGGAGTCAGTTTCAAATGCGTTAGAAAAACTGGAGGACCAAGAATGAAGAGGAGGGTCTGAAGAGCAACAAGGAAGGAGGGGAGGTTCACAAAGATCAGAAACTGAAAATACCCTTGGGCTGGTTTAAGCCCATGATCCTGAGCCCCCACCTGCTGTTGACTGTTGTTTCTGGATCTACTGAAGGGGTCTTGCTACCGGGTTGGCACCATTAAAGCGGTCACTTCCTGAGCTGCTGAAATAGCTCCACACCCTACTGCCCCCTTAATTGCCAAAAACTGCCAGCGACTGCTGCTAAACAAAAGAATTCTCTGCCTCAGATTAGGGCTTCCTTCTGACAGGACCCACCAAGGATCGAGTTGACAAGAGAGTTTGGAGAATATAGTTTGCAGACTTCCAGCCTCAGTGGTACAGAGAGCTGAGTGTGGAGCTGAGAGACAGCAGTCACTAAGAGACTTCCAGTATGCTGCTCCTGGGAGCTCCCAGTTTGGGAATCCATGTGCTAAATATGCATACTGGAGCTTTTCAGCAAAACAACACTGACTGATTAAAAAGCATGAATGTGAACATGTCAAAGATGTTTCCCTCCTGCCTAAAGACATGCTAATCAAATTTACCTCTGACACAAAAATGAGGAATAGGAGGCAACTCTATGAAATTCATCAGAATTAATGTCCAAAATTATCTCAGTAGACTAGAACCATGATTCACAATTCAATGAGATAAAATCTAACAGGAAAGAAGGAAGGCAATTCTGACACGTTACAACACAGATGAACCTTGAGGATATTATGCTAAGTGAAAACAGCCAGTCACAAATCTTTATGATTCCACTTATTTGAGATACCTAGAGTAGTCAAATTCATAAAGTGTAATGGTGGTTGCCAGGGGCTTGGGGAGGGGAGAATGGGGAGTTAGTGTTTAATGGGTAAAGAGTTTCAGTTTTACAAGATGAAAATAGTTATGGGGACAGGTGGTGGTGGTGGTTGCACAACCATGTGAATGTATTTAATACCACCAAACTGTACACTTAAAAATGGTTAAGATGATAAATTTTACGTTATGTGTATTTTACCAATGAGAAAGGTGTTTTGAAATTACTCGTTATGGTTTTAGATTTGCCAATTATTTGTTGTTGGGTTTAGTTCAAGGACAGTGAGCTTAGAAAAATAACAATAAAATGATCCCAATGGAAATAGAAGGAAAGCATCACTAAAGATAAAAATGAAAATGAATGAAACAGAAGAGGGAAAATCCACTCACCAGTGGTTTAAATTCAGAGGGCAGGAGATGATTTCCATGGTGCTCTTCCAGGTTGTAATTTCCCCAGAGAACTAGACACAGAAGCTGGCCATGGTCATGGGGTCTCCAGCCCTCCCTAAGATAATGATGTGCTCCCCTCTCAGGTTACCAGCTCAGGGAATGGATTCTCCTGGAGACAGATGCTGAAGTCTGGGAGCCTCAGGACTGATGCACCCATCACTCTGGAAGGCCTGGGAGGAAGCATGGTCATTCTCCCAGCACCAGCTTGCTAGTGTGAATACACTGAAAGAGCCAGACACCACCTCCTTCCTGGATGGGAGATTTTCAACTTATAATGCTAACCTAAGAGCCCTTAAAATTTCTGGCCTCCTGGCATGTCTTTTTCCTTTAATAATAAAATTAATCACTCTAGCGTCCATTACACATACTGTGGCAACTCCAGGATGGACTAGATTTCCAGGGAAATCATATTTTTTGGTCCCTTCTTGCAACAAATTCCTTAATGCTTGGTCCCTCCTCACCACCTTATCTCCAGCACATCCTATTCGCCTCTGACCCTGCTTTCCCTCGTGTACCTGACAGTGCTTTTCTCTTCTTCCTCCCGCAAAGCCCCTGTTACTGTGTGAAGCAAATTTTAAATGAAGATGTGGCAGTAACAGGGAGCTTATAGCACAGAAAGGAAATAACTTAAAACTGAGTGTTAGTCGTGGTGATAGTAAGGGTGTTAGAAAGCAGGCAATTTCCCATTTCTGATGGGAGAGCAATTTGGCAATATTTATCAAAATGACCAATGCACATCCCCATTGACCCAGCAATTCCACTTCTAGAGAGTTATCCAATAGATATATTCTTACATTTACAAAATGACATATGCACAAAAGTATTCATTGCAGCCTTTTTTATAATTTTAAAAAATTGGTAGCAACTCAAATGTCCATCAGTAGGAGATTGATTAAATTATAAATGGATTTGCTCTTTGTATATTGATATGAAAATATCTCCAAGACTAGTTATTATGGGAAAAAGCAAGATGCCTAGCACTGAGTATAGTATACTGCCATTTGTGGAGACAAAAGAAGAGGGGCAAAAATATATGTAGGTGTTTGCTTATATATGCAGAGAATAGCTTCAGCATTTCCTGAAGGAAGCATGAGAAACCAGTACCTGGTGACTCTGTGGAGGGAAAGTGGGCGGGTGCAGGACCTGGTATAAGAGATGTATTTTGTGCAATTTGAATTTGGAACCATATAACTGTACTATTTATTCTATCTGTACATCATATAATTTAAATGAATATGTATTTTAAAATTATATATTATATATGTGTATATTTTATATATATATACATATAATTTAAGTGAACAAAATGGAGTGTGGCAAATCTATGTTCTGCAAGCCCTCCCACAAGAAACCATGAACCCCCCTCCTCCCTAGGACTCTACCTGTAGCTCTTTTTTTTTTTATTTAATTTATTTTTCCCCCAAAGCCCCAGTAGATAGTGGTATGTCATAGTTGCACATCCTTCTAGTTGCTGTATGTGGGACATGGCCTCAGCATGGCCGGAGAAGCGGTTCCTTGGTGCGCGCCTGGGATCTGAACCCGCCAGCAGCACAGCGCGCGCACTTAGCCGCTAAGCCACGGGGCCAGCCCCGTATAGCTCTTTCTGTTTTCCCTTCTCATCTCTTCTACCCACTCCAGTACTCCCCCAACCTTCAACCCCCACATTCTTCCTAGTCTTCAGAGAAAAATTGTAAGTCTCACCACGTTATCTGGTGGAACACCTGAATTCTCTACCCATTAAGCACCTCTCTCTAGACAGAATTGACCTAATCTAAGCTTTCTTCATCAGCACGCTCATTAAGGAGTTCGCCTAAACAAATGTCACCCACTCCTGATTTTTATCTTTAGAAATTCAAAGAGTCTGCAGATTTTTTTAAATTAGAGTGTTCTCTTACAAATCTCAGGCCAAATTATTAGGCAAGCCTCCCTAAAAGTCTCTGATGAGGAAGGAAGAGGGACATTCTCCTTGTCCAGAGTAAAAGCCATTTTTTCCTCTTTCCTGATACATAGCTGACATGAAATGAACATTCTTGTACATCTATCTCGGCAAGTACCTCCGATTTTTTGCCTGAGGATAAATTCATATGTGATAGGGTGGAGTCAAAAGTTTAATATTTCCTTTGTGATTTTTTAAAAAATTATTTTTAAGCTTTAGAAAGGCATTGCCCGTGTGGAATTAGATATTCACCTATTTTTCTACTTTTATTGTTTCAGTTTTTATATCAGATGATTTAATTCATCTGGAATTTATTTTGGTGAACATTGGAAAATTAGGTTATAACTTTATTACTCCTCAGGATAGTTAACCAATTATCCCAGCACTGAAATTCTCCCTTTCCTCAGAAATTTGTGGTACCTCCTTCATTATAAACCAGTTTTTTAAATATGCACATTAACGTCTGTTTCTAGCTTATTACTTTTGCTCTGTTGAGTTCTCCATTTTTGAACTAGTTGGAGATGGTTCTTAATAATTTTCATTTTAAAATTTTATAATACAGAAGAAAGAAAAAGTATCTACAGTGAATGAAGGGGCAAAAATAGCAATTGAAACATAAAGGGAGGGAAATGGTTAAGACAAGGCAGTGAGTGTGTGTGACTGAGAACCAATTAGCACCGAAGCACTGAAGCACTGAGCTGCACTAACAGCCTGGCTCTGGCTAGAGAACATCAGATTGTGATGAGAGAAAAAGTCTGGCGTCGTAACTATCTGAAATCCACAACAGTCTAGGAGCAGGATCAGAAGAGTTGTATATATTATACATCCATTCATTCACCAAGTATATATTGAGGGTCTACGATATGTCAGGAGCGACATTAGCTCCTGTCTAAAGCAGCAAACAAAAAGATAGGCTTCTGCCTCCTAGATCCTACTGGACGTAGAGAGAGAAATAGTGTCCCTGGAGTGGGATATGTAGTCAGTGGGGGTTACGAATCTTGTTTTCTTTTGTTATCGAGATAGGCATTGTTGGGCTGACCCCGTGACTTAGTGGTTAAGTGCACGTGCTCTGCTGCTGGCGGGCCGGGTTCGGATCCCGGGCACGCATCGACGCACCGCTTCTTGGGCCATGCTGAGGCCGCGTCCCACATACAGCAACTAGAAGGATGTGCAGCTATGACATACAACTATCTACTGGGGCTTTGGGGGAAAAAATAAATAAATAAATAAAATTATAAAAAAAAGAGAGAGCTAGGCATTGTGGATGATTGTCAGTTTTGGACAGCTTAGAATGTGAATCTTGTTCTCATATTTGGGTTATTACTCACTGTCTTCGATTGAGTTGCCTAGAAGTAGAACCTAAGAAGGGGATTCTTGTGCATATGATTCACTGGGGAAGTGCTCGTGGGAGGAGGGGAGTGAGGGAAACAGGACAGGGCACAGAAAGAGCTAAGCAAGGAGGTGGTGTAACTGGAGACCAGATTTGGCCTGAACCCACTGGGACCTCTGAACCGTAAATTGCAGCCAAGAGTTGGTCCCACCTTGAGGCAGGGGTGTCACTTTTGAATACCTGTAGCAGTAAAACATTGGCTGCAGGCTACTAGAAATAGGCAGCCTAATTTCCAGGGTTGAGGGTGTTACTATTCAGATAAGAGTAAATTTCAGGAGAAGGAAGTAAACGGAGGATGAGTGCACTAGCCCAGTAAAGAATACCTGGGTGAGAAATCAAGAGCATGTGAGCTTTACCTTAATCCTAACTATAGCACTGGATGTAGCCCCAGCTCTAGCCCTATGGCTCTCTTTGTCCCAAAGTTAACAAAAGCCATAAGCTTAGCCCAAGCCATAACCCTAAATCTGACTCTGTTTCAACCCGAGACCTAACCTTAGCCCTAAATCTAACCCCAGCCCCAATTGTAACTCTGATTTTAGCCATATCCCAAACATAACTCTGGCACTAGCCTTAGGCTGAGCCCTAGCCCTAACCCCAATCTGAGCCCTAACCAGAGTCTAACCCTAACCTTAACCCCAGCCTTAGTACTAGTCTTATGGTTCTCTTTATCATTTCCGGGATTTTTTTACCTCAATTCTCCAATCTTTCCATTACAACTGTGAGCTGCCCAGTATCTTTGCAATATATTTCCATTTTGCTTAAATTAATTAAAGTCCATTTTTATTGCTTCTGGTTAAAAGCCCTGACTAGTATGGAAACTGTTACCAAGAGTAGATGCAGGCTAAAGAAAGAGCCTAAAATTTCAGAGGAAACTTGGAGTGGATATTAGGTCTGCCTGGGTACGTCCAGCTCATTTTAAGGGATGGGAATTTGGCAACCTATAGCAGAAGGTGGGAAAAAAATGATTGAAATTGTCTGTAGTCACCTGGAATAAATACCCATTAGAAAAAAGGCTTTAGAGTAACAAGTGATTGGTGCAGGGGGCACACACACACACATACCACAAAGCACAAAGAATTTAAGACCCACAACTTGAGATATCTTCTTCTAATGGGTTGGACAGTGTTAAGTTCCTCAATTCTTGATTGGAGGCATGGAATAAAACCTAGGGAATCTATATGACTGTGACAAAAGAATCTATTACTTTAAAGCTACAATGCTTAAGTAAAAAAAAAAAGTTTAATCCTATGGATTATAAACTACATCAGTTGAATTTAGTCTTCTCTATTTTCTTAGTTGATTAACTGAAAACTGGACTCAACAGTGATCTGTTATGTTGTGATGCCAGAAGTTCTAAGACATAATATAGACCAGAGGTTCTCAAATGTTTTGGTCTCAGAATGTCCTTACACTCTTAAAAATTATTGAAGACCCCAAAGAGCATTTGTTTATGTGTGCTATAGCTACTGATATTTATCATATCAGCAATTCAAACTCAGAAACTTAAAAATATTTATTTAATACTATTTAATAAAAGAAGAATAAACCCATTACATTTTTGCAAAAATAACATATTTTGATAAAAAATAAATATATTTTCTGAAGGAAAAAAATGAGTGAGGGAAGTAGCGTTGTTTTGTAAATCTGTTTAGGGTCTAGCCTTATAGAAGAGAGTTGGATTCTCATATCTGCTTCTGTGTTCAATCTGTTGAGGTCTTGAGAAATATATTAGGAGAGAAGTGTAAACATCTTTTAAAAGCACTTGAGTGGCTTTTCTCTGTAGGGTGTAGATACCAGTGGGCAATGTTACAGTTGAAATGGGCTTCTTTATTTCAGTGGGAGCAGCAGGATCTCAGGAAGGTCTGACCAAACAGCAGCTCTCGACTGTGAGAGACAAGGTAGGCATGGTTACCATAATAGCCAGCAGAGATGGACAGATGAACAGAATGTGCTCACCCACAGGGATACTTAAGAGGGACTATTTGATAATGTAATCTCTAAAATAGACAACAGTACACTAAAATTCTATTTGATTTGTATGACCTCCAAAAAAGTTCAGATCTGGAAAACAGAGGTATAATTTGAGACACTATGATAAAGAATCATTGCTCCTCATCCAAGTGCCAGACCTAAGACAGATCACAACATTGAGTCTTTGAATGAAAGGGAGGCCCAAATGCCCATGAGAAAAAAATACTTCAATAGAGTACAGAAACTTACTGTGTATCTTCCTCCTGGTCTTTCCCAACAAGACGTGAAGCCATTGATCAAAGTAACAGTACACCAAGGAAAGAGAAAGGCCAGACCGTTGGGGGAATATTGGGCACTAGCTTTGAGATAGCAGTAATACCAGGGGTCCCAGAATCCACTGTGGTCTGTCAAACAGTATGGGACTTCTGGGTCTTAGGTGATAAATGGGGTTTCCCCAGTGTCCATCTCACAGTAGGCCCAGCAGGACTCCAAACATATCCTATGATTATTTTCCCAGCTCCTGAGTGTAAAGTCAAAATATACATATATATATTTATATACATTTATGCATATATATATATATATTTTTTAGAAACTGCAGAATATATACTCCTTAACCTCTAGAATGAGGAATATTTTGGTTAAAGGACCAAGTAAACACTCTGTTAGCTACTTCTACCCATTGAAATAGCAAATACTGCCTCCATGTGGGATCTGCTACCATCAAAGATTGAAAGAAGCGTGAGTAATAATTCCGATCACATTCCTATTTAATTAGCAAGATTGACTAGGACAAAAGATCTTGAAAAATGATGATGGATTACCATAGGCTTCATCAGTTGGTGACTTAAGTTGCAATTGCAGGGCCGGCCCATGGCGTAGTGGTTAAGTGCGCGCGCTCTGCTGAGGCGGCCCAGGTTTCGGATCCCCGGCGCCCACTGACACACTGCTTGTCAAGCCATGCTGTGGCAGAGTCCCATATAAAGTGGAGGAAGATGGGCACAGATGTTAGCCCAGGGCCAGTCTTCCTCAGCAAAAAGAGGAGGATTGGCGACACATGTTAGCTCAGGGCTGATCTTCCTCACCAAAAAAAAAAAAAAAATTGCAATTGCTCTTCCAGATGTGGTCTCCTTACGAGAATAAATGAACCTTCCTAGCATCTTGTTATTAGCAAATGCGTTTTTCTTTATCTCAGAATGTAGAGAGCTCAAGAAGCAGTTTTCTTTCACCTGATAGAATGAGTAGTATACTTTTAATTTTGCCTCAGGATTATGTCCATTCTGGCTCTGTGCTGCAGTTTAGCCCATAGTGACACTGACTATCTCATCATCCTACAGGGTATCACACATGTTCACTATTGAGGCCATCATGCTGAGAGAATCAGGAAAGATGGAAGTAGCAGTTTCCTTAAATTCCTTGGTTATATATATATATATGTATATATATATACCCTCTGAGGGTAGGAGATAAATCCTAAGAAATTCAGAAGCCTTTTATCTGATTGAATTCTCTAACAACCCAGGGTCCATAGACATGGACATATTCCCTTCAAAACAAAGAATAAATTGCCATACCTTGTATCCTTATCATTAAGAAAGATGCAAAATGTTTGGTGGAAGTCTTTGGATTTCTGAGGCAAAATATATCACATTCAGTTGTGCTACTCTGAATTTGCTAAGTGATGTAAAAAGGATGCCAAATTTGAGTGGGTTCCTGAACAAGAGAGGTTCTCCAGCCAGTCCGGGCTAATGAGAAAATAGCTCTGCAATTTAGTCCACATGCTCCAATGGATGCAGTGGTATTCTAAGTGTCCATATCAGATCCACGTGGATCCTGTAAGTCAGCCCTGACACCACTATCACAGGAGCAGTCCCTATGGTTTTTAAATGGAGCGTCCTGTCTTCATTGAGTAACCCCCTTTGAGAAAACGTTCTTGCCTTGTTAGAAGGCCCTAGTAGATACCGTTGGACATCAGGTGCTCTTGGGATATGAGCTGCTTATCATGAACTGAGTCATATGATCCACCAAGCCATTAAGATGGGTGTGCCCAATGTTACTACATCTTTAATTGTAGGTCCTGAAGGTATGAGTAAGTTGCCTGAGCAGGTTGGTTACACTTCCAGCATGCCTACTATAATGTACGTCCACTGCTTCCTAACCCAAGCTTTTTCCTCTTGGGGAGTTCCCTTTGACCAGTTGACTAAGGGAGAAAAATTCAAGCCTGGCTTACAACTCGCTCTGCAACATTGCTTGGAATCAACCAGAAGTGGACTGCTTTGGCATTATAGACATGAAAGACAAAGAGAGAGAGCTGTTGAAGACTAAAGGAAAGAAAATCCGCCCAGTGGGGGAGCTTTTGAATAGCATATCTACTTTTCTTGATAGAGAAAAGGCCTAAAGTAAGGAGCAACAAGATTCATAGGTAGTTACTAATGGCCACAAGAAGCGAAAGCCTCCTAGGTCATCATTCCTCTTGTATTATTATACTGATACACTCAATGCAGCAATCTCCCACACACCCTTCCACTGTGCCCTTCCCAACCCTTCCATCATACCCTCTGGACTTACAGTCTATCATCAGCCAAATCCACTGGCTGTTCCCTGAAGACATTGCTTCTCCTATAACCCTCTCAAAGCATAGCTATTTTTTCTCCCACACCTCAAATGATTTTTTCATTGTCCACCACTTCCTTCTTGTTTTTACTTTCCCAGTCATTAAAACTACTCTCCTGTGTGTACTCTAAACTACCCTGCCCTCTCTTTCTTCCTTAAACTCATCTAGAAAAAACCAACCTTGGTTAAACCCAACTTTCTTCCTCCCTTTTACGCCAACATGGGAGCAGAGGATTGTGGCTGGAGAGAAAAACACAATCATGCTGATCTAGCCCTACTTTAAACTTATAACCCACAAATCTCAAATGGCCTCTGAGGCCTCCAGAAAATCCTACATTTTCTTAGACAATTCACTTTTTTCCTTCTTTGAACTATTTTACAGTTCTCTCTCTTCCAAACTCTGATATTCTCATCACTTCCCTCACTTTCAGCAGAATCACTAAATCAACCCATTTACATCTATCTGAATCCATGATTTCTGTCTTCCCTCTTATACAATGGATGGGCTGCTTCTGTTTAAGGGCAGCCCCCCCATTTGGTTCTTGGATCCATCCCCTCTCACCTGTACACAGCCTTTGCTCCTTCAGGTCTCTTTTTCTCCTGCCTTGTCAATTTGCTCCTCTCGCATCAACTTGCCATATTCTAAA